>NC_056725.1:1633204180-1633500105 GCF_019279795.1 Protopterus annectens
AGTCTTGTTTTTCATTTTCTTCAGTTCCATTAGCAGTGAAATTGATGGTGGCATTTGCTTCCCAGAGTTAGGAGTGCTGCAAAGATTACCATTATTGCAGTTTCTGATGCCCATCCTTGATCATACGTCACAGAGTATGCTAGAATTGCTGGTTTGTCCTGTCTGTGAAACAAGGGCCTAACTGCTGCCGTTAGTGGACTTCACAGTTTAAATCATCAGCTAAAAATCTCTCCTCTCCCATGGCACTCATCACATCAGTATTGAATCAAGTGTTCTGTCTTTTAAGAGGTGCCTTGAAATCTTTTGAACTCTTAATTTGGCAGCAGAAGGCATTTTGTTGGCATTTAACAGATAGGTTCATACATATATACTAGACTAATGACCACCGGGGCCTTTATAAACCTAGCCATACAACCCAACCCAATTGTGTCCCTATGTATTCTGGGTGTTTATTAGGAAGGGGTATGTTAGAAAGTTTCTAGAGGTCGTGTGTGTGTGTGTGTGTGGGGGGGGTATGTTAGTTCGGGCATTACTGCCTTCATCTATCTACAGAGACATGGGGAACACACCCAGAGTGAATTTTGAATTTACTATCCCTTGGTCAAGGTTATGCTTAAATAGGGTTAGGGATGTACTCTGCTTCACATGGATGGAGAGCTTGTTCCAGAGCATTTGGATCCTCTGAGACCTATATTTGTCTCACCAGCTTATCTTATTTATGTCATAAGCAAGCAAAATTTAAATCCTTGGATCTAGTAGTTCTGACACTGTTCATTTTGTGGGTGTGCAAAAGGTCCATCAGAGCTGGATCCGAGGATGCCTTGTATGCTAGACATAGATCGCCTCTCAGTAACCTGTTCGAGACCGAGTAGAAAGATAGTTGAGGATGAGATGGGATTACTTAGCTTGTTGATGCAAAGACAGACGTTCTTGTCTAAAATATATAAGAAAATACTGTAATTATTTGTTAATTTAATATAAGGGAGTAACTCATGTAGTGTATTTAAACAGTTTATAGCACTGATCATTTTCATTTTCAGACCAGGAGTACTGTCTGGCTAACTGAGTTGCTGAGAGTAACACAGCAGGCATATGGAGACTAAGGGAGTCAGACTTTGATCTACATGAAGTACCTTTGAACAGTTCATAGCCTTAAACCTCTGCTGTGACAAACCAAGTTAAATAGTGTCTGCAGTTAGACTTCACAGGAATATTGGATGGTCACTGTAGTGCATTGTAGTTGCATTGCATGTTTCTTTAGTGTGTGCAATGTGTCTGCAGTGCAGCACAGAGGCATTCCATTATCATCAGCTTGTTAAGTAGGTTTTGTAAAACAGAGTTGGAAACAGCCAGACGTATTTTTGCTGGTTGTGATATACTAATGGCAGAAGGACTGTATACTGAAAGGCATAATCATGTGGCAAGATTGTTGCATTGGGGATTGTGCAAACATGTTAATATTGAAGTTGCTGAAAAATATTGGAAACATGATCCACAAAGCATAGAAAATGATGAAGTCTATATCCCATGGAATCACCCATTACCAGCAGTTCAGAAGTACATGTGAGGAAACCAGGTATAGTAGTCCATGTTACCAATACAAGTAACTCCTTATGAATTGCAGAAGGAGTCAGTACTGAGCACACTGCAGGTGCTGCAAAGAGCACTTATGGCTAACATCAAAGATTGAAACAATATTAATTCTGTGAACTTTAATCATACTTTGATTTAGGAATGTGGTCCATTCCTGTCATGGTATTGGAAACTCAAAAGACTTGGAGAAATTAAAAGACACATCAGTTATGAAAATGCCAAAGTGATTGCCTCTTCATTCTTCAGTATTAACTACTTTGGCAAAGAGGTTACCATTTTTAACTGAGTGGATGAGTGGTCATTCCTGCACTGAAAATTATTTTGCTTGACCTTTTAAGATTATAGGTCAGCAGCGTCTGTTAACTAAACTAACCTTGAATAATTCTGCATCTGGTTAAAATGGTTTAAACAGGAAGGATATATATAACAGGATGCATGTGAAGTTCATGCCCCCCCAATATGAAATGTGGTAGGCTCACAGTATTAAGGTTGCATTGGTGTCATACTAAATAGTTTTCATTTTCATAAGCTTTAGACAGTTTTATATTTTTGCCTTCCTGTCCCTGAAAATAATTGCAATACCAGTGGAATATTTTTTTCCTTGTTACTGACCTGCTGAAGGGAAGAGCAAGCATTGTATTCCTGTTGTAACACACTATGGTGCTATAGCTGAAGAACAGATTAAAACTACTGTTTACTGAATTGCCCTCTACTTTGATCAGCTTTCAGGTAACCCCTGAGATAGAGAATTGCTGTCATTCTTCTTACAGGTTTACTTAATATGCAATGGTACTATGACCGAATAAGAAATTAAACCACCGTTTACTAAGTTGCCCTTTACTGGTATCTGCTTCAGGTGAACCCTGATGTATAAAGTTGCTATCATTCTTCTTACAGGTTTTCAGAAAGTTTAAGAACATCCACTTCCTAGTCTTATAATGGCTCGTAACAGCAGTATGTAGACTGATCATCTTCACCACCATGAATTCCCTATTACTTTTTGAACTCTTCTTTTTTGCCACTTTTGCACTATGTTCTTTTTTCTGTGGAATTTAATGCATTTGAACATGATTCCACACAACTGTGTAATTGTCCTTTTTTCCTATGCAAAAACTAATGTTAGACCTCAGTATTCTTTTCTTTTTCTCTTATTGATGCCACATGATTTTTGTAACATTGTTTCTTGTACTTCCAGAAAGTATCTTTTTTCCATATTTTATATACATCAACATTGTAGTGGGATATGCTTTGTTGCTCAGCAACCAGTAATTTTCTCAGCATTCACCCTCTTTGGGAAGCATACCCTTTGTGGCCCTTGTCAGTGCTTTGGATAAGGCATGCATTCACTGCCATAGTCTTTATTTGTGTAGCACTGCTTAAAATTTTTAGATAGTTTTTTCTTTGTAGTCCATGGTGAGTAATTGCCAATGTTTGATGTCAGAAGAAAAGTCTGAGCCCAACAGATCTATAAAACTGTTGTGTGTTTGTGTGCATTGTGTATGCATATATTTATATGGGTGTAATTGAGGCAGTTAAGATGTGAATTCATTGCAAAGACAAAAGCCAGTACAGCTTCAAAACCATCTGATCTCACACTCCCAACTTTTTTTTCCTCCACAAGATTGGGGAGCAGAAAATGTGCCCAGTACGTGTGTGTCTGTGTGTGTGTGTGTGTCTGTGTCTGTGTGTGTGTGTGTGTGTGTGTGTGTGTGTATATATATATATATATATATATATATATATATATATATATATATAAACAAAATAAATAATATATATTCATATATGCACATATGTGTGTGTATAAAGTTACCAGGCTACAAAACAGGACTTATCACACTGATTTTATTTTTTCTGTATTGTACCTATTCACAATGTCCTCAATTGCTTTCATTGCCAGTGATTCCGTATGCCTACCACTGCTTCTAGTTGAAGCTGTTGATATTCCTTTTTTTTATTTCATTCAAACTGGAATGAAAGAGAGGCAAATGACAATGACTCAAGAAATTTTGAGATTTAACTGATTTGAGGGTATCCCATAAAAGGTACATAGTTTCAGTGTAAATGTTTGCTAGTCCAAACTGAGGGTTTCTAGACTTTACTGCTGATCAGTACTGATCTTGACTTCCAAGATGACTGCACACTGATTAACATCTCAATTTCAGCTCTCCCAGTGAGAAAAGTAAACTTAGAGATAAGGGCCAGTAACTCTGCCAATTTTAATAAATTCAGTTACTGGCGAGTAAATACACTGCCTGGATGCCAGAAAGCAGAAATGTAGCCTGAAAGAAAATCCGCTAGAAAATGTGAAGAGAAAGCACTTAGTGGAAAGAATCTTGCAGCCATTCATCAAAAAGTAGTTCAAGCTTCATTTCTGGTGCAAGATATGATTTCCAGTAACCTGGAGGAAAAAATAAATAAAATGGGCTCAAAGCTGATTAAAATAAACAAAACACTCAACTATATCAACTCATATAACAAAAGACTAAAATGGAAGAGGGTATGTATTCAAATGAACTGATAAAACTGCAAAAATCAGAGGTCAAAATGAAGAAAAGGTCGGTGGAGGATGAGACTGCTAAACAAGAGCTGTTTCAAAAAATAGTAGAGTTAGAGGACAATGTATGCAGGAAAACACGCGATTTTCTCCTGTACCAGAAAAACTGGAAGGAACAGACTGTATTCATTTTATGAAAGTACACATAAACAATTGGACTGGTATTCTACAACAAGATTTGTTAATTGAAATGGCACATTGTGTGTATTGTCCAAACCTCGCTATGAGAAAGCAGCCAAGACCTGTATTAGTAAAGATGCAAAACTGTGATAGAAGGGCAAAGTGTTAAAATTGGGACCATAGAATATTATTGGAAGGTGATTATTCAGTTCACAAGGCAGAAGAGAAGTAAATTTATTCCAGAAATCAGAGAATGATGAGAGGCACGTGTGAGAGTCAAGCTGTTGTATCCAGCTGACTTCAGAATATTTATTTTTTCCTGGAGAATCAAAGGCATTTTTTGATGCAGAATGGGCTAAAGAGGAAATGCAGAAGTTTGTCCAACAAAAAGTGAGCAGTCAAATGTAATGGGACTCTGCATCTCATTTTGCTGATAATTCAGCTCATGAAGAGACTTTGCCAGTGAAACTCTTTCCAATTTTTCAAAGGAAAATGTTTGACACAGAAGAAAGCACAGGAGCTGACTAGAAGAATCGGAAGCACCTTGGACTTGAACTGGAGTCCAGGGTTGAGAGATAGAGATGAATAAGAAAAACACCAGCAACACTGAAATGAATGAACATATCGCATTTGTTAAATACTGCTTTACAAGAAAGAGTAGAAAGATTCGACTTTTTTGACTTTGTTAAATGTGTTGTGGACTGAAAAGCATATACCCCACTTCATGTCATTAATTTTTGGAAGAGCACTAAAAGGAAAGGAAAAGGAAAAAAATGCTGAAAATAAAACTTTTTTTTGTTCTTAATATTTGTATAAAACTTCATTACATGAATCCACTTGTTTTATGGTAAAGCATTTTCAGTTACTGCTGTATGTGATAAAAATACTAAAGTAAACAAGTACCTTTTTTCTTCATTTTAATGAGAGAATAAATGCTGGATAATAATAGTATGATTTCAGTGTAAGCAAGTAAATAAAAGAACACTAAATGTAATTAAAAGTTTTCCTTTATCAAATAAATGAAAATTGTAGCTCAGGGCAGCCATATATTTTTTGTGTTTCCATGGAGACAAGCTTACTACAGGGGCAGGCAATAAATGCCTGAGCACTTTTTAAAGGCTAAAAGCTAATGCTTTCTGAAAGCATACAAGCTGATTTTCATATCTGGGAGGGGAATAAAGATAAGACAAGAACAGACAATGATTAGTGTAAGTAGGAGCACAGGCTGTAACATGCATTTTAGCATGGATAACCTTCATTTTAGGTTAGATAATGCCTGTGTGCAGCTATCCGTTTAGGATATTTGTTCCTATCAGGAAGGTTACATTTCATTATTTGAAGATCTACATAGTTTTGTGTGTTTTTAAGTTAATAGGTTCCAGGGGTATTCTCAGGTTGTGCTTCATTTTTTGTTTGAAGGTTGTCATTAAAACAAAAAGTCTTTTAAAGTGTGACATATGTTCAAATGGAGATGACAAGAAACAATCATATAAAAGATCAATCTGCCAAACATCAGTGGTTACATGCAACACAAAAGCTGAAAATTAATTTAAAAATCTTGCATATATAATAGGTAGGAATAATAACTTTTTATGCTTATGGCTACACAGTCTGTGTTATTTTGGAACATGATTGGCCTCACAAGTGTAAAAAAGGAAAGAGTATTGAATTATAAAGTGCAAATAGCAATCCTACAGGAGACACATTTTGAAAGAAGTGAGCATGTGAATTTGATAAAGCGGATTATAAGATGGATATTCAGCAGACTATTGTGGACAGAGGAAAGGGGGGTAACTTACATTAATTGCTAGAGGTGCACCTACAGTGATCAGGTAAAAAGATAATGTATTTGTGGTAGTAAGGGGCTACTGGCAAGGGAGGAGGATTATGTTGGCATATACTTATATTCCACTTAAAATGCTACTGTGGAGCTTAAGAAAATTTGTGGAGAAATCATCAGCTGTCAGCAGAAAATATTACTTAATATGAGGAGTGGAATTTGATTTTCAACCATGAGGATCTATCTTGAGGACCTAGAATGGAAATGTGACAAAAGAGGGTAGATTTCTGAAGAAATTTCTGAAAGTATTTGGTGTGGACGAAGTGAACTCAGTAGTAGAAATGTGAAAAGAATTTACATATTATTCCCCAAAATACAATAACTGAGTTAGACTAGACAGAAATTATATTTCACAGGAACATGTGCGTTTAATTGAAATCATCGACATACATACAATTCTGATTTCAGATCATACACCAGCAATGACTAAGATAAAAATGCAGGGTAATAAAGGAAAACTGAGACATTGGTGCTTCCCCACCTACCTGTTAAAAAGGCAGGAATTTAAGGAATGGGTAGTGGAAATTATTCTAGCGTTATTAGGGAAATTTCTACAGAAGTTATAACTGTGAGTGAGATAAAATGAAAGTGAGGTTTTAGAATAGGGTAGAAATAAAAGAAAAATACGTATGGTTAAGAAGTAGAAGGAATTATTTGGAGGGGTTGACAGAGTTTAAAGTGTTGAAAAATAAGGGGAATCTCACAGAACATGAAGAGGTGCAACTACAGAGTGCTAAAGAGAAAGTAAGGGAGTAGCTGGTTCATGAGTTTAGAAAGGTTGCCATTAATCAACTATTTTTTGATAATGAGTTCAAAATAAAAAAACTTTAACACAACGACTTAGGAACAGAAAGTAGAAAGTGTTGTTGCCAAGCTTAGGGAGCCTATAACAAGAAAAATAACCAAAGATCCTGTAGAGCTATTGGAGATATTTTGTAAATTTTATGAAAGTGTGTATAAAACAGAGAATGTGGAAATCAAGAAAGAACACATGGAAATATTTAATGAAGACTTAAGTATGCCAAGGTTAGAAGAAGATGAGGCTCAACAATTAACAGTTAAGATAGTAGGAAGTGAGATAAAAAGACAATGTACAATCAGTCAGTCTGCAGGAAAGTCTCCAGGAATAGATGGTATTCCTGTAGACATTTGGAAGCTAGGAGGAAGGAAAGTGATAAAGTCTGAAACATTTTGTTTAGCAGTATTTTAAAAGGATGGGAAGCATCAACATCCTGGAAGAAAGCTGTGGAGGGTATAATACCTAAATATGGTAAAGACTCATCAGACACAAATTCATATTGGCCCACTGCAATTTTAAACCATGGTTATAAAATGTTTGTGTCTATAAATAACTAAAACAATGGCAAAGGCATTGCCAGAATTGATAGGTATGGAGCAATGTGTTTTTTTTTTGGGAGGGGCAAATATTTGTAAACATTAGTAGAACAATGATAATTCAGAGGGAAGCAGAGTATAAGAAAATACTGCTGTTGTTGGTGGGCCTTGATGCAGAGAAAGCATTAAACAGAGTAAACTGGGATTTTATGAGAAGGGCAATGGAAGCATTTGCATTCCCTGATACAGTAATTAGGTTGATTAAGAGGATATATGAGGGATAGGAGGCAAAAATTGAAGTAGGTGGGTTCTTCTCTGGCAAATTGTGTCTGAACAGAGGAACCAGGCAAGAATGTCTTCCTTTCCCTTGTTATTTGCATTATATATAGAGCCATTGACAAAGTAAGGAACTCAGAAATTCAAGGATATAATTGGTTGGTATCAAGAAAAGTTGGCTTTATTTGCAGACAATATTATTTTGCACCTGATAAAATCAGAAAAGGATGCCTTAGTGTGTTGTGGAACATCTTGAGACAGTTTCAAATCTTTTGGGGTATAAAATTAATGAAGATGAAACAAAGCCTATAGCTGTAAACTGGGTCTACTTTTGAAGCTTGAAGTTCCAAACTTCGAACTTCATATGGTTGAGACCGTAAGACTGAAGTTTTGAAACTTCAAACGGTTTAAATGGAGATTGCCATACAGTGTGGAGTGAGAAATTTACTGTTCTCTTCATTGTAGTGCAGTCTCAGAGTTGGTATATTTGATTAGCAGGGGGCGTGGTGGTGCAGGGGGACTTACCCCCCCTGCATAAACATAAAAAAATATATATCTTTCATTTTTATTGATGTTTTGCATGTTCAAAACTTCGATGTTATGGTCTCGACCATATGAAGTTTGAAGTTTTGAAAGTTTGAGCTTCCAGAGTAGATCCCTGTAAACGACATGCCCACACATGAATTGGTCCAGTAGTACTGATATTTAAGGAGTGTGGGTAAAAGGGTTTTCTTATAGCAGCTAAGGATATGTGGGAAGATAGAAACAAAAGCTAATACAAAAACTGAGAAACTGAAAGCTCTTATTTATGGATATGAGAACACAGACAGTGAAATCTTTTTAGTCCCTTTGGTTTTATGTACAGGTCAAGCTTATTTTTATCAACCAGGGAGAAGTTGTGGATAACAGTTAGAGTTGAAGGAATTTATCTGGGAGGGAAGAGGGCAAGGGTGGTTTAGGATTACCTGATTTGAAGGGATATTTTAGAGCTACACATTTAAGGATCATGTACATAACACAAGCAGGAAGCTATAATTCAAAATGGAAAGGGTTGAAGAAGTGGTAGAATTCAAGAAATAAGGATAGAGTGGGATTTTGGGTGCAGATATTTAAGGAGAATAACACAGCCATATAGAATATTGTATTCATAAATTAGAAGGTTATATTCCAAGTACTAAGCCAACTTGAGAATGAAGAAAGGAAATGTTGCCTGTAGGGATGACTGCAGTTAGTGGGGCAGACATTAGGCAAAAGGAAGGTGGAATTTATTGGAGAAAACTGGCAAAGGAACCAAGGTGTTGGGAGCAAATAACTAGAGAGGGAAAGGTAATAAATTGGAAAGAGGCCAAGAAGACATTTGTACTGCAGGCGAGAGACTGCCTTCCATATCAGGGATTGATATCAGAGTATAGGCAAAGAGATTGGGATGGGGAAATCCTAAGTGAAAGACCTGCTCTTGCAGAGTTTATAGTTGAACCTAGAGCATAAGTTACTTATAAAAAGGCATAATTAAGACATAAAATATCACACAATAACTATAGGGTCATATTTAACCATCAGAGGAGGTTAGAAAAGATGAGGAGGAGAGATTGGATAAGTGATTCATAAAGAAACAATGGGAAGACTTGGGTATGTCTCTTAAGTATGCAACAAATTCTAAGATTTTAGGATTTTTGCTTGAATGTGTTTGAATGGTTAATTTTATTCCCAAAGTAGACTCCAAAAAATTATTCATGTAAATGGTAAATTTAGAAGGTATGATAGGAAAAGATATGTTTTGGGAGTGTAATGAGTTGGCAGACTTCATATCTTCCCAACAGCATCCTGCTATCAGAAATATTGAGTGAGCAAGTGGGTGCAACTAAGGAAGTTAGTTAGTTGGGATACAAGATTTAAATTGCCTAGCCATTCTCATAAGAAATGCATAAATGCTTAGCTGGCTGAAAAGAATGTGGAGTTATATATTGCCCAGTCTTCAGAATCAGTTCTGATAGGTATTGTTCATGCAGTGCAGGGGCATCTTGATTTCATCTTTTCTGCCCTTAAAATGTAGATCATTTGTTTACAGTAGCGCTCTTTTTCCTGATCATTTTGGATTAAAATGATAAAGCATATGCATTTGTTATTTCTTCTGCACAGTATAAGGGTAAAAAACCTGAGTTCATCTGGACTGCTAGCTAGAAGGACCTATACTGAGGCTGCTTCACAGAAGGACATAGACTATAACCACCTTTGCACTTGATACCTTTAGATTTTTTGGCATGTATGACTTATTCCTAGGCATTCTCAATAATGTTTTTCACGCATATTTCCAAGTAAAGCTTGTGCCCACATCCATAGTTAATTTTACACAGGTAGCTCTAATGCTAATGCCAGCAGTGCTGCTCTTCAGTCAAAAAAGGACTTTTATTGGTGTAGTAAAGCACTTTCTGTTGTAAATGAGGATGTTAAGTTGTCAATCTCGCCTTCATTCTTGCTGGATGGGTTCGGAGCCGATCCTCGGCTCCGACTCGGCACTTGCTAAGCTCGAGAGCTAATTTTACCAGCTCAAGGCAACCCTTATATCCCATGATGCAAGGCGGAGACTACCCAGATCTCGTTTGCCGCTTCGCTTACGAGGTGCCTCTTTTACCAGCTCTAGGTAAGTTTTTCTTCATATTAAGACTTTTAGTCTCACCCCTTTTAAATTTCATAACCTTAGTTGTTTTGTGAACCTTAACGTTTATTTTAACCCTATTCCCGTTAGTGTTCCCTTTTTTTCGGGTTATTTATCCCCTTCCCTAGGTTGGGCCTTAGGCCTTCCCCTTTACTAATTTTTCCTGTCAGGGATTTTGTGTGTGTTAGAGTGTGTTGTATCCCTCTTTAGTTTAGATTATTGGATTGGGTGTTATTTGTGTGTGTGTGTCTGTGTTTTTCTTTGTTACTTGTGTTTCCTCGACACAGCTATATCAAAGGACACAAAGGTCTCAGGCTTCAAGAAGTGTGACTCGTGCTGTCAGAAGATGTCTCTGACAGATGGTCACACTTCTTGTGTTTACTGCCTGGGACCTCTGCACCTGCAGGACTCTTGTGCTATCTGTCATGCCTTCAGCCCAAGAGTCCTGCAGGAGTGCAGAAATAAATTAATATTGAGGGGCTTATTAAAGCCTGAGAGCTCCCCGACTAAGTCGGCTCCGGGGAAGCCCTCGAAACCTGTCAAGCCTTCGGCTGCAAGTCCCAAGCCATCGGCTACGGGTTCTGCTTCTTCAGTGTCAAGATCGGCTCCGGCCGGAGCCGATCCTTCCATTTTAGAAGTCACAGTATCGGCTCCAGCGCCGATACTCCCAGATCTGGACACTCAGTGTCGGTTCCGGCTGGAGCCGACGTATCCTCGGCTCCTTCGGCTCCACCTATCAATAAAAAGAGATCTCGATCCCCCTCATTGGAATCGATGCGTTCGGCTCTGAGATCACCCCTGCTCTCGGAGCGGAGCCATCGGAGCCGTTCTTCTCGGTCGTCCAGGCTGTCTGATCACGACCTCGAGAGAGTGGTGAGTAGACTATTAAAGTCTCAGGCATTGGCCCAAATGCTCCATAGCCCGTCTCAACAGATGGTAGCTATTTCACATCCACCTAACATTCCTCCTTCGACTCTCTTACAGAGCTCGGAGCCGGAGCTCCTCGGAGCTGTGACTGTTGTAGCTTTGGAGCCGATACCACCCCTTTCGGCTCCGTCGTCCTCCACTCCGATTTCCTCCTTGAAGCCTTCATTGGAGGGATCTGGGCATCTGGTTTCTCTCGTCGGCTCCGAGGGGGCGAGTGGCATCGGACCCTTGTCCGACCCCGTTCTCCCTCTCAGGGCTTCGGCGTTGGTAAGCTCAGCCCCATCTGCCTCGGAGCCTTCCCTCTCGGTGAGGCCTGGAGTTCCTATCTCTTCAGACCGGGAACCTTCTGGTCTCTCTGATGGGGGAGCCTTCGAGGTGATGAGGAGCATACTAGCCTCTGGGCGTAGTCAACAGTCAGTTCCATCAGCTCCTCCCACTACAGTGCCTGCTGATGTCTCTTCCCACTCTCTTGCTCCCGGACCCAGAGATCCAACGCCTCAGGTTTCCCCATTGGGAATATCTTCCTCTTCCGAGGCTTCTCCTGATCCGTCAGGTGAACCTACGCGTAAGAGGACATGTAAGAGGAAACATCTAGACTCCCCCGAGTCTATTACATCTGATACTGACTTGGATGAGTCGGAGGGATCCCCAAGGTCCTCCTCTGAGGATGTCTCTTTCTCAGACATCCTTGAACTCCTTAAGCAGAGGGGGAACTGGCCCTCCCTTAATCCTTCCGAGGATGAGTCAGTATACCTGGAGGCGTTCGGATCTCGACCCTCCACCTCCTGGGTGTCTCCGCCTTTCGACCCTCTTATGGACGTGGTGGCTCGGAAGGCGTGGATGGCCCCGGATTCGGTGGAACCTATTCCTAGGAGGCCTTCTAAATTCATTACGGCCCCACCTGATAGGCAATATTTGACAAAAGGTGTCCCGGTTGATGCCATGGTGGTGGCTGCAGCCACCAAGAAGGAACTAGCTGATCCTTCAGTACCTGTCCATCCTCCTAACAAGGATTCTAGGACTATGGACAGGTACGGCAAGCGGATTTTTTCTTCAGCGACCTTTGCCATGCGTTCGCTGAATTACTTGTGTCACTTCACCCGCCTTCAAAGAGATGTTCTTAAAGAGTTGGGAGAAGTTTTACAGGATCCATCAGGATAAGATTAGCTCACAGCTAGGAATCCTAAACTCCATTGTTAACTCCTCCATGCGGCTCATTTCTTATGCAGCCAATGGAGCGAGTAGGGCTGCAGGCACAGGAGTGGCTTTAAGGCGTCAGTCCTGGATGCGGCTTTGTAATTTTGCAGACCCCTTCAAGGTGTCCTTCACAAACTCCCATTTTGATGGTTCGACCTTATTCGGACCTCAAGTGAAAGACACTTTGACTAGATGCGAACAAGATGGCAAGACTCTTTCTGCCGTAGGAGTCCGTTTCTCCACCCCTTCAAGACCTTACCCAAAAGGTCAGAAGGGAGGGAAAATGTGGTTCCGCAAATCTCAAGGAGTCACGCCTGACGCACGAGGTCAGTTTACCCCCAGAGGCAGAGGGGGTAACAACAACAGACGCCGCCCCAGGGGCAGAGGGGGTCCGCAGAATCAGGGTAGCAGAGAGCCTCTTTCTGACAAACCCTTTCAGCATCCCTGAGATGTTGCCCGATTGTCCACCTTCGGAGGCAGTCGGGGGAAGATTATCGCTGTACCCAATAGCCTGGCTTTCCCTTTCTCAAGACAAATGGGTACAGTCGATTATATCCGAGGGTTACAAAATTCCCTTTATTCAAACCCCAATTCAGCAAAAGGGAACCCTTCCAGACGTTCCACCCGGTCTAAGGGAATTAGCAGTACCAGAGATATCAAAACTGCTAGCAAAAAGAGCCATCCAGCCAGTCCCAGCAGACCAAATAGGATCCAGAATCTACTCAAGGTTCTTTTTAGTACCAAAAAAGACAGGGGACTGGAGACCAATATTAGATCTGAGCAAACTAAACAAGTTTGTAAAGAAAACAAGATTCCGGATGGTCACGCTTCAGTCCATTCTACCCTTTCTGGGCAAGGACAATTGGATGTGCTCGGTAGATCTTCAGGAAGCGTACTATCACATAAAAATTCACAGGCGCTCCAGAAGATTTCTCCGCTTTCAGCTGGGGACCAGTCACTTCCAATTCAGGGCCCTGCCCTTTGGACTCACTACAGCCCCCGAGTGTTCACCAAATGTATGGCAGCGGTTACGGCTCACCTGAGACGTCAGGTGTTTCCATATCTAGATGACTGGCTCCTCACTGCCACCACCAGGCATCAACTTCTCCAAGCCAGAGATTACACCATTCACATTTGCAGAGGGCTAGGGATTTCTATAAATTTTGAAAAATCTGCCTTGTCGCCTTGTCAATCTATTACTTCTATAGGCGCAAAATTGGACACCATACAACTTTCAGCAAAGTTAACAGACCAAAGGATCTTGGACATTCAAAGTCACGTCCAGGTGATTATTCTCAGCAACAAAATTCAGGCCAGGTTTGCTCTGAAAGTATTGGGTCTTATGGCGGCCGCCATAACACTTCTTCTCTTTGCCCGCTTTTACATGCGTCTTCTACAATGGATGCTATTCGCCCAATGGTCCTTTCAACAACTTCCCATGCGTCACAGGATCACAATAACTCCAACTTGCAAATGGCATCTGACCTGGTGGATATCGTCCCCTCAAGTCCATCAGGGCAGACCCTTTGTTCCTCCTGCCCCGGTCGCCACGGTTACATCGGACGCCTCCCTGATCGGGTGGGGGGGGGCATTATCAGGGCAGGATGGTCCATGGCACTTGGCAACCTTTCGAATACCGTCTGCACATAAATGTCCTAGAGATGAGAGCAGTGCTTTTAACGTTGCAAGCCCTCAATGACTCTCTTCCCCTGGGAACTATTGCAGTCCAAACGGACAATATGTCCGTAGTGTGGTATATCAACAAACAGGGCGGAACCAAGTCCTATCCACTGTGTCGAGAGGCTCTCAGACTTTGGCAGTGGGCAATCTCTTCTCAGCGGTTTCTGATAGCAACGCATATCCCCGGGAAATCCAACATCATAGCGGACAGGTTGAGCAGAGCTATTCTTATGCCTCACGAGTGGTCTCTCAAACAATCAGTGACGGAAGAGATTTTTCAGGAGTGGGGCCTTCCTTGCTACACCTCAAAACAGCAAATGCCCCGACTTCTTCTCTCTCTTCCCCCTTCCAGGCCATCCCCCCAGAGACGCTCTAACCCAAGATTGGCCCCGGGGACTTCTTTATGCCTTTCCCCCCTTTCCTCTGATACCTCAAGTAATTCAGAAAGCGACCGCCTTGAGAGCCAAGTTGATTCTCATTGCCCCTTATTGGCCTCGACAGATATGGTTTCCGTTCCTACATCATTATCTCTTGGTACAGCCATGGCATCTGGACCCGGTTCCAGATCTTCTGACCCACCAGTCGGGGCAGCTGCACCAATCCATACCTTCTCTCCACGTCACTGCTTGGTTGCTCCACTTCCATCCTTAGCCAGGCTTCCTATGATTTCTAATCCCGTCCGGGATATCATAGTAGCTTCCCTTAAATCTTCTACCAGAAGGATTTACACTAGTAAATGGCAACGTTTCTCCTTCTGGGCAAAAGCTAGAAGTATAGACCCCTATACTGCTCCGATTCATTCGGTCTTGGACTTCCTAGCTGAGATTTTTCATTCAGGATCCTCCTCCTCCACAGTAAAAGTTCAGCTGGCAGCCATTTCGAATTTTCATATAGGCTTTTTGGACCACAACATTATGTCACATAAACTTTGCAAGGCATTCCTTCGAGGTATCTTCTTACTTAAACCTCCGATTAGAGACCCCCCCACCACAGTGGGATCTAAATTTAATTTTAACATCCTTGATTCTCCCCCCTTTCGAACCTGCGGCTGCCTGTTCGTTGAAATTTCTGTCTTGGAAGACACTCTTTCTAGTCACTATTACTTCTGCCAGAAGAGTATCTGAGCTTCATGCTCTCTGCATTCGTCCTCCCTACTTAATCTTCCACAAAGACAGGGTATCTCTAAGGACTAATCCGTCTTTCTTACCCAAAGTGGCATCGCAGATGAACTTAAATCAATCCATTGATCTTCCAGTTTTTTTCCCAAATTATTCTGATAGAGCGGAACAAAAATTACATTGTCTTGATGTTCACCGCCAACTCAGATATTATCTAGACAAAACTAAACATTTTAGGAAATCTGATCAACTGTTCCTATCCTATGCAGAGAACAGGAAAGGCCTTCCAGTTTCCAAGGTGACTTTATCTAGATGGCTGTCTTCTGTGATTACTTACATTTATCAGCTCAGAGGCAAAGAGTTGATTTCTAGGCCAAAAGCCCATTCTACCAGAGCTCTAGCTACATCTACAGCTTTTCAGGCTAGACTTCCAATAGACACTATTTGTGCAGCAGCCACATGGGCCTCTCCTCATACCTTTGTTTTACATTACAAATTAGACTTGGCCTCCAGAGACAGAGCGAATTTTGGTTCCACCGTTCTCAAGAGTCTGTTCCATTGAGCCACCCAGGATAGAGGTGCTAGGGACGCGGTCCCATCCAGCAAGAGTGAAGGCGAGATTGACAACTTAACATTAAGAAGTTATGTACCTACCATAACGTTCCATGTTAGTTGTCTTCTCTCGCCTTCTTTCTTGCGTCCCGCCCTCCATCCCCCTAGCCTTGTCAGACCGAGAAGATTATGCCTCTTCTCTTAAGAGGCTTTATCCTTTTTTCTAGCTAATCAGCTTCTAGTGTCACTAGATTAGGTTGATCCCTTTCAGAGGATTATGATGATTATGATTGTCATTTTTAGTATTGTTACTTTTTCTTCCTCCTCTACAGTTGGAAGAATATATTCCATAATTTCCTTAGCTACCAAACGAGATCTGGGTAGTCTCCGCCTTGCATCATGGGATATAGGGTTGCCTCGAGCTGGTAAAATTAGCTCTCGAGCTTAGCGGCTCCGAACCCATCCAGCAAGAAAGAAGGTGAGAGAAGACAACTAACATGGAACGTTATGGTAGGTACATAACTTCTTATTTATATTTATGTTTTTTTCCACAATAGTTGTAATGATTCACTCAAGAGTCAAACCTATCATCACCAGTGCACAGCAGTCAAATTCCAGGCTGTCCTGTTATCTCCTGGCCAACATGACAGATTAGGTGAATGTGTAGTTTTAGATTACTTAACACCTCAACAATTCTGTGTGTATGCTTTGGGTGGATTTGAGTGGCAAGGTAAGAAGACAGGTTCTTCATAAACATTTGAGAAAAAACTGCAGAAGTCCAGATGGTGTTGAATATCCTAGATTTTTTTATTGTTCCTTGTTTTTTATTTGCTAAAGGAGAAAGCCCAATAGGTATAAGGATCCCTTCTAAGAGATGTCCTGAGAGCATTGTCTGGTTAAATGAGTTGCTCAGTATCACAGCACTAACAAATAGAAGTTGAGGGAGCGAAATCTACGACCACAGGATAAAGCTTATCAGCAAGCTGTTACATTGAAGAGAGAAACTGTGACGTTTCTCTGATTCTTGTTGTTTTCCAGATTTCCATGCCTGTTGAAATCTTATGCAGTGTAACTGTGGCCAGTGAGTCATAAAAAAGATGACCATTATGTTTTCATTTTATTTTTGGTCCAGTGCCTTGCCTGTTAGGGGAGTGTGGAATCTGTAGGGAATGCAACATTACCACTCTGTATTGGTGGACCCAGAAATAATTGGCATAAATATTTATTTTCTGAAGCTGAAACAAAAGGAATAGAAAAAGAATAAACAGTTTATGCTGGTCACAGACTTTGCAGTCCTTGAGTAATAAGATTCATTCTCAGGAGCTGGAATAGTACTTGCACGACTAACCCAGCATCTAAGGGTTACAAATGTAAAATTTTTCATCCAGCCTATTAACAAAATACCATATCTCTTCTGTGTCTTCACTATAATGAATTTTTATTTTCCTTAAAATATTTTAAATTATTTTGTTTTCCTAAACAGTAGGGAAATACAGTAGGTGTTATTTTTTATTTGTACGTTAAGTAAAACTGATCCAGGATGGATCATTCTCAGCCACTGCCTGGGTCAGTAAAATAAATAGTAAAAACAAAAGTACAAATAGCATGCAGTCTACAGTTTTCAAAAGAGAGCAAACTGTAGCAGTAAATAGTAATTCTGCATAGATTGCAGGTAGGTGCATAATTTTACAGCGGGACTTCAAAAGCAGCATTTTATATATTGAATCATAAATAGTAAGTCTATTTTAGGTTAATAGATAGTTACTAGGCATGTAGGCCAGGTGACTGTTAAGGAGCATAGCCTAAATTCCCAGTTGCCCCAAAGCAGATTCTGGTTATGTGACTTGTCTAAGGTCAAATGAAGGCTTTGGGAATTAAACCTTGTATCACAGGAAATCACTTGTCAACAGATCATTGCCTTAGTCCTGTGCGCCAGCTAGTAGACTGATGCCATGATGCATTGACTGGGAATCACATCCAGGCCTCCTTCTTGGTAAGTGAGAATTTTACCACTGCACCACAATGTATTTGTCTCCCTGAGTTAGATTACATTATATTACATGTAATGAGACATTTCATGACTTTTGAACAGGGCAAAATGAGTTTTATAAATCTGTGAGGATGGTAACATTTCAGATTAAATAAATTATAACATTGATAATAAACATAACTTACAAAAATAATAAACAGCTACTCTATTAGAGAATAACTGGTACATGCTCAGATGCTAATGAGGCAAAAAAAAAGACGTGCATAAGAGGGAGAAAAATGAAGGAATGTCTTGGAGTAGAGGGAATGTGCAGTGTTTAGTACATATGGGATAAGCCTAAAGGGAATTTAATAGGGAAAGAAGTGGATTGTTAGATGGCACGTTGATGGTGGTATGACAGAAGGGTGAGAACTGATGAAGAAGTCGAAAGAGTGGAGACAGTAAATGGAAGAAGTGTGTAGGAGTGCATGTGAGAAAGAATGACAGAGAGCTGTGCAGTGCAATTTTTGCAGTAGAACAATGATCTTCAAGAGTAATAGAGTTTTTTGAAGGATAGCAGTAATGAGTCAGCATGAGATCTACCATCAGTCATTAGAAATCAAGGGGACAAGAAATGAAATACTAGCAGGAGAAGAACTTATACTTTTTGGGTTTAATGATGCAGTTACATACAGTGTATAGTTTCTTATGGGATAGCAGACAGTTTTTAAGTACACAGGGATCTATGTTTGGGGTATTTCAAGAGGGAGGGAACCCCACACTGTTGGTCTGATGAAAGAGAAGAGCCTATCAGTGGTTCTTATGTCATTCCTAGCACTGAAAAAAATTGACCACTGATGTGATTGAGCTGTTTAACGTAGAATGACAGCTAGGAGGGTTGAGTCCTTAACAGCACAGAATACTAAACATAAATCACTGCACAGGAATCTGTCAGAGAAATAATATAAGGATAGAGCTTTAAGCCTGTTTTTAACACCTTTATTAAATTATCACTCAAGACACAGGCACACATATATTAGCATAAGTGAAAACGAACCATATTATCACTTTCATTTTCATGTATTCTACATTACATATATGTTTCCTCTTCTTTTAACCAGTATTGCTCATTCCCACTTTGAGTAAATGTGCCTTCCCTTAAACTTTCTCCTTCTGAACATTATTCTGCATGTATTTTCCCACAAATTCCATTTATTATTAGATAATTTGCTCCTTCCTTTTTGTAAGGTCTCATATCTGTTATCTTCTGTGCAGTATTCAGTACTTCACTTACAGCTGATTTAGACTTTGATTTTCATTTTCTAATAATTGCTTTTTTGTCAGCCAGTAGCATTAAACTTGGGTCTTATATTGTCCAGGCGCAAAATAATTATTTCTCAAGTTACAGCCATTTACTCCCTCAATATATCTGGCAGAGTACTCTGTAGAGAGTTTTTAAAATATACAAACTTGTTACACTTCCCAAAAAAATGGTCCAAATGACCCCTCTCTTTCTTATCACACCTCCCAACATTTGCTGTTTACCTGGGGAGAAGTTCTCTGAAACCTGTTTGGTGTGTAAAAAATACTTAAGCAAAAATCTTAAACCTTCCTGACTTTGTTACATACTGATGTCCTGCCATTGTTCTTTGTAAATTACTTTTCCAGTCTTTCTTCCCAATCTTTTCTAACCTCCTCTGATTGGTTGTCGTAGTTGTCATGTAATATTCTATATGGCCTACTAATTATCTCCTTTTTACATTAGCTTCTATTCTAGACTTTACTAAAGGCTCTGTCAGAGCTGTTATTTATTTTTCACTTAGCCCTCCCCTATCTCTTTCACTTTACCTGTACTATGATATCAATCTTTTGTAGAGAAGGAAGTCTCTAACCTGTCATCCAGATTTTTGCTTGGCCTTATCCCACAATATTACCTTTCCCTCTGTTTATTTGCTTCCAGTACCTTGGTTCCTTTGGTAATTTTCTCCAGTAAATTCTAGCCTCCCTTTGCCTATGTTCTGTATCCCTAATTGCAGATAGCTCTATTCCTTGTTGACTTCGCTCATAGAATACATTCTGCAGCTTTATGAGTATAATATTGTATTTCATGGTTGTTCCCCTTAAGGATCTTATCCAAAATCCTACTCTCTCCTTATTTCTCAAACTTCTGTCCATTTCATTATCATCCCTTTCCACTTTGATTTATAACCTTCTGCTTGTGTTGTGCATATGAGGCGTAACCACATAGATCTAAAGTATCCATTTAAATCAGGTATTACTAAACCAACTTATTTTATGGGGAGGATCAACTTATCCCACTTAACTTTTGCCCTCTTGTTCTCAGATAAATTCTTTCAACTCTTTATTGTCATCTACAGGTTCTCCTCAAGTTGATAAAAAGTAGTGAGTTATGTTTATATAAAAACTAAAAAGACTATAAACATTTTCACTGCTTGTATTTTGCTATCCATTTCCATAATCAACAGTTTTTTCAGTTTCTCAGCTTTTGTATTATTATTTGTTTAGCGTATTCCCTCATAATCTTGTGTAATAACAGAATCCTTTTTAATATGTGTACTTAAATACTTTATTTTGTCATGTTCCCACAAATAAGGGCATAGCCACAGTATTTCATGTGTGACTGCAGTTTACTGCTATAGCCTTTGTTTTGTTTTCATTAATTTTATTTCCCAGAAAGACTTGCACTGTCTTAAAATGTTCTACAACAATGAAATGCCCTTTTATGGATTTAGCAACTGCAAAAGATCTGCAGATAAAGTTCACCTTCCGTGATTACCGTACCAGTCTTATCCCTGAATTTGTGAATCCCTTATTTTCTTTGCCAGTGACCATAAATATAAAGCAGTCAAAGGCGGAGAAAGGACAACACTGCTTGGTTCCTTTGTTCAAATGCATCTTATTGGAATGGAACCCTCTGGCTTTAATTATTGCCTCTGATCCTTCATATGTCCTCCAAATTAACCCCATTATACTTTCAGATAATGCAAATGATTCCATGGCCCTATTCAAAAAAATTCCAGCTGACTGTCAGATGCTTTCTTTGCATCATGACCAACCAGCAACTGTAGTATTTTCTTACATTCTGCATCCCTCTGAATCATCATTGTTTAATTAATGTCAAATGGTTGCCTCCCCTCCACAAAATCACATTGATCCATAGCTGCCAAGTTTGGCAACACCTTGGTCATTCTCTTAGGTAGTATAGACAGCGACACTTTATAATCCTGCTGTAAAATTGCAGTGAGTCTATATGAAGCTGAATCTGGAGAGTCTTTACCATTTTTGGGTAACACGTTAATGAGAGCTTTCTTCCAAGATGCAGGAGCTTCCTCTCCTTTTAAAATAAAGTTAAACAACCTGCCAGATCTTTGTCACTTTCTTCCCTCCAAACTTCCACAGGAATATTATCTGTTCCTGGAGATTTCCTTGTTGATCAGTTATACACCTGTCTGTATCTCATCGGTTCCTGTTTTAACTATTAATTGTAGAGCCTCATCTTCCTCTAACTTTGGTCTAATAAAATTTTCCATAATTATTTCAATTTCTGCCTTTTCTTGGTTTCCACATTTGTTTGCGTTATACAAATTTTCATAACATTTCCGAAATATCACTAGTAATAAGTCTGTAGGACCTCTGGCTGTTTATCTTGTCATAGGATTCCTACGTTTGGTGACAACCTTTTCTAATTTGTTTCCTAAGCTGTTTGCACTAAAAGTTTTTGTGTTCTAGAGTTATTTTCAAAAATAGTTGCTTAACAACAGCCTTTCCAAACTCGTGTTTATTATCTAAATACTCCCTTATATTCCCTTTAGTGCTGTACAGGTGCTTCTTGTTCTGTAAGATTCCCCTTATTCTCCAAAACTTTATCCTTTGTTAGCCCCTCCATATGTCTTGTCCTTATCTATTTCTCTTTATTTCTAGATTTAATAACTCCATTTCCATTTTATCACCCTCACTAGTTATCCCTTCTGAAGAAATTTCCATCTCCCCTAATAACTCTTAAATGATTTCTACTACCCATTCCTTAAGTTGCTGTCTTTTTAACAGTTAAGTAGGAATGTGCCAGAGTCTTATTTCCACTTTATTACCCTGCATGTTTTATCTTAGTTTTCACTGATGAATGATCCAAGGTAGTTATTAGTTGTGTCTTAAAACTGTCAATTAAAAGCTTCAAGTCCGTTTTGGTAGCTGAGGGATTTTAGTCCATATTTTAAGTAGTTAATCTTTTGCAAGTTATAACAATGATTTTCAAGCAGTGGTGAATAAAACAGGTTTTCATAACTAACACCTGGAGAGTGTGACAATTCTGATAAGAGGTATAAGTTATCAGTGAGTGGTTATACTCCTTAAGTGGTATTGGGATATTTGTACTTGTTGATGACTTGGCTTCAAAAGTCAGATGTTGAGACATTTTCTTGATACTGCTAAATGGGCATTGATTTTGTTTTTAAGGACCTACAAAGGTATAAGCACATATAGATTAGACGGTTATCCTATCATAGTTTTAATTATGCAGTGGATATAAAATGTTTACACACCTCTGCTAAAATGCCAAGTTTTTGTGATATAAAAAAAAAAAGTGGCCACAATAAATCATTTCTAACCTTTTCCCACCTTTAATGTGACCTATAACCTGTACAGTTCAATTGAAAAACAAACCAATCTGTTAAGGGAAAAAATATAAAAAATAAAAAAACGTACACTACGGTGGTTGCATAAGTGTGCACACCCTTAAACTAATACTTTGTTGTGTGTGCACACCCTTAAACTAATACTTTGTTGAAGCACCTTTTGATTTAATTACAGCATTCGATCTTCTTGAGTAGGAGTCTATCAGCATGGCACATCTTGACTTGGCAATATTTGCCCAATTTTCCTTGCAAAAGCGCTCCAAATCTGTCAGATTGCGAGGGCATCTCTTGTGCACAGCCCTCTTCAGGTCACCCCACAGATTTTCTTCTGGTGAAGCCATTCTTTTGTTGATTTGGATTTATGCTTGAGGTCATTGTCATGTTGAAAGGTGAAATTCCTTTTCATCTTCAGCTTTCTAGCAGACGCCTGAAGGTTTTGGGCCAAAAGTGACTGGTATTTGGAACTGGTCATAATTCCCTCCACCTTGACAAAAGCCCCAGTTCTAGCTGAAGAAATACCACCCCAAAGCATGATACTGCCACCACCATGCTTCACTGTAGGGATGGTGTTCTTTTAGTGATGCGAAGTGTTCTTTTTGTGCCAAATGTACCTTTTTGAATTGTGGCCAAAAAGTTCAACCTTGGTCTTATCAGACCATAACAAATTTTCCCACATGCTTTTGGGAGACTTGATATATTGTTTTGCAAATTTTAGCTGGGCCTGGAAGTTTTCTGTGTAAGAAAAGGCTTCCATCTTGAAACCCTACCCCATAGTCCAGATATATGGAGAATACGGAAGATTGTTGTCATATGTAGTACACAACCAGTACTTGCCAGAAATGTCTGCAGCTCCTTCAGTGTTGCTGTATGTCTCTTGGAGGCCTCCCTGACCAGTTTTCTTTTTTCTTTTCATCAGTTTTGGAGGGGTGTCCAATTCTTTGCAGCGTCACTGTTATCCGATATTTTCTCCACTTTTTGATGACTGTCTTCACTGTGTTCCATGGTATATCCAATGCTGTGGAAATTTTTTTGCACCCTTCTCCTGACTGATACCTTTCAATAATGAGATCCATTTTAAGCATTATATGCTCTCTGTGAACCATGGCTTTTGCTGTAGTAGGCAACTGAGTAAATGTCAGGAAAATCCTACTAGGACAGCTGAACTTTATTTTGGGTTAATCAGAGTCTCTTTAATTGATGGCAGGTGTGTACCCAAGAAGACTGAATGTCGTAATTAAATCAAAAGGTTCTTCAACAAAGTATTAGGTTAATGGTGTACACATGCAACCAGTGTGTTGTACGTTTTTTTATTTATTTTTTTTATATTTTTCCCCTAACAGATTTGTTTGTTTTTCAATTGAATTGTACAGGTTATATGTCACATTAAATGTGGGAAAAGTTTTGAATGATTTATTGTGGTCTCATTTTTTTATATCACAAAAACTTGGCATTTTAACAGGTGTGTGTTCACTTTTTATATCCCCTGTATGAATGTTTGAACATTCTGTAGATGGAGTCCTACAGAACTTGGTTTGACCCATGTCATTTTAATTTTTTGTTCTTTATACTCTACTAACAAGACATATTTTGAATATTTGTTGCACTGTATCCATATCTGTATTTTGTAATAAATGTTTGTCTTTAATTTTGTAACTCAAAGCTTTTGTTTAAGTTGTTTTTGTTATAATAATTGTAAACTAATTTCATTTTTTTTAATTCAACATGTTTTAGAGTTATCTTCCCAGGACTTTACTTAAAACAAGACTTCTTAATTGGACATTTTTAGTTAGTTATTCTAAATAAATAAAATAAGTGAATGACTAGCCGATTTCTGGACTGAAGTGAGCCTGAGATGCTGTTTGCCATTTTTTTTTCATCTTGCTGCAGTGGCCATCAAGTTCCCCTCTATCTGTTTCCACATGCAACCCATTAATTCCTTTGGAGGGTGAGAACTGAGCAGCAGAGAATGAAGCAATTACACTTCCAATGTTTTTTTTTTTTTACCTTTAAGACCCTAACCCCTCTGTTCATGCCTATAAATGTTTAGTGGATGACAACAGGGGCATGTCCCTTGCTTTCCTGGGTAACCTAACCCATCAGAACTGTCCTCAGATTGAAGCCAGTGATGTTCAGAAATAGATTACTGTTATAGTCTAAACTATTTGGGTTATATCCTTCAAGGATATAACCAACCCAGACAGCTTTTCAAAGCTTGAGGGCACACTACCCAGACAGCTTTTCAAAGCTTGAGGGCACACTTCATGCTCTCTAACTGCCAGGAAGTCGAGGAGAGCTCCCATGTAAAAGGGAGTTAGAGTGCCAAAAGCTTCAGAGCTTTCTTGCTGCCAAAGTGCACTCCTTCTGTGGGCTCTGTGGATCTGATTGCTAGTTAGTGATCCTTCAAGGCTGGGCAAATAAGTCCTGTGCTGGGAAAACCTTACACTGTTGTATTTTTCTAAACAAATCTAGTGTTATTTCTGTGAATTTATTAGCATTTGGGCTAGGAAACTTATTTTGTATATTCTGTCATCCTTGTCTGAGGGTTTTACTACAGTGAATGCTTGTGGTACATGTGTAATATCTGTTTTTTTGAACTTTTACATATATAAATTTATTGAATGTATGTGTTAGGGGTAGGAACAATACTTTTGAGAACTGTCAGCATGTTTTTTTTTTTTTTTTTTACCTCATAACCATCTTTTTGACTGGCACTGGGTTGTCTCTACTTCTTGTCTTTGTGGCTTCCTTTGCTGCTGGACCTATGGGGCACTTGCCTGTCTCCTCAGGTCTTCCTTCCCTCATTCACAAGAAGAATAAAGCTGTCGGGGAGTCTTTATGTGTTAAGTTGGCTCCAGTTTAATTCCACTGTTGCTAGATTTCATTCCTTGGACTGCTTATATTTTTCTCCCGGTCAATGTAGTGTAGCACCTACAGCCACTAAGGACCAGGGGATAGACACATCTTCTGGGACAGATCTATGGATGAAGGGTTGCTCTCTGTGGTCAAGGAAAACCACTCTTGTTGGTTTTGGGAGAAGGGACTGGGGAAGGTCTACTAGGTCTACTGCATAGCCGGGAAATGGAGCCTGAGCCCTGGGATAGTGTTTCTGCTTTGGATATGTTTTTTTCCAAGGTGATTCCCAGGAAAACAAACAAAATTGCCTTTCCTATTCTGATTCACTAGACAGGAAAGACCTGCTGGGATTTGTTAATGGATTAATTTTTACTTTTCCTTTAACTTCTTTCTATTCCGAAAAGAAAAGAAAGAGTTTCTTCTTTTTTTTGCAAATTTTCAATCAGAAGAGCAGGGATTGGAAGAAGAATGTTGTGCATCAGGATTTTCTCATCATCGTAACAATTCTGACTCAGAGAAAAGTGTTGTTTCGGACTTCTTCCAGAGGATTCCTTTTTCTGAAACTTTATCTAACATGAACATTTTTTTTCCCCACTGGGATCGGACTGAAATTCCCATTGCGCAGCAAATGTATTTGTTACAGTTGGATATTCTGTAGCCTAAAGTGCCCTGATCTGCTTTATCTGCCTTAGGGAATACTTTCCTTACAGCTTGTAGTTTACCTCACAGTCGGTCTCCTGACCCTAGGAAGTCTGATAAGTTTTACAGGGTTCCTCAGACTCACAAATACTGCTTTTCTAACCCTAAAGCAGACTGTGCAGTGATTCCCTTATCCAAAACTGATTTTCCCAGAGAAATGGCTACTGCTAACCCTGTTCCCTTTGACAAGGATGGGAAATCTATTGATGAATTTAGGAAGCATGTTTATTCTTCTGGCACTTAACATTCAGAATTTTAAACTGCCTGGCTCAGATGTTAAAATTTTTACTTTTTTCTTTTGAGAATGTGGAAAAGTTGAGAGTTAATCTTCCCTCTTCCAAGATGAAAAATTCCTTGCTTCTCATGTAATTACACATACCTTAACGTGTTCTTGTGATACTGCTGATACTCTTTCCTGGGCTGCTGCTTCTGGGTTAGTCATAAGAAGATTTGCTTGATTAAAGTTCCAACATTTTTCTGAAGGTATTAAAACTGAAGCTTTAAAAGTCTTCTCTGGATATGGAACTTCTGCCTGGCCATTCTGCTGCTGAGGTGCTTAAGAGGTGTGATGAGAGGGGAAAGTTGATTCAATGGGTGACCCATATATTCAACCTTCCTTTTTAAGGCAAATAACATTTTTCCTTCCACCTTTGCTTAATTTTTCTAAACACAGTTGAAGCAGGAAGGTACCAACAAACAGGATTCTAAAAACAATGGCAGAGACTCCAAAAAGAAATGGAAAGTAAAACCCTCTCAAAATCAAGGGCAGTCCAAAAAGTCAGAATGACCATCTGCCTCTTCAAACTCTCCCCAACAAACTCTCCCTTCTGTTGTGTGTTCCAGATAAATGTACTCTGAAAGTCATTTAACTGGAGTACAATTGGCAGTGGGAGTTCCTCCTTTCCAGATGATTCCATGTCATCCAGTAAACAAAATGTCCCACTTTCCTCTAGTTTTGGAAACAAATGTTATCTCATGGAGTTATAGAACCATTGTCCACTTGCCAAATATGTAATGGGTTTTATTCAAGGATTTTTCTGATGCAGAAGAAAAAAGGGGCTTGCAGGCCTGTGCTAGACCTTTACTTTTTGATCTTTTTTGTCAAGATCCCAAAGTTTAAAATGTTATCCTTTCAGAACCTGTTACCTCTTGTCCCTTTATTAGGTTTCACTGTAAAGCTAGACTTAAAATTACTTACCAACATATTCCCATTGGCAAATATTTAAATGTTTCTTATGATTTTCTGTATTTGGCTTATGTTTTCTGGACTTACCCTTTAAACTATGTACTGCTACAAGGGTGTCTGCAAAATGTCTGGCTCCAGTAATTATTTATTGCAGATTTTGAGGCATTCACATCTTTCAATGTTTGGAACATTGATATTTGTAGTCAGTTGTAAAGAGTCATTTTCAAGTGTTGAGAATCTTCTACTCATTCTAGGTTTTCAAGTGAACTTACAGATTTGTTTGTCTAATCTCTTCTTACAGAATAGTTTTCTTAGGATGTCTGTTCGATTCTGCCTGGGGAAGAGCCTTTTTTCCTTCAGGCAAAGTGGAGATGGTTCAGAAGTTCTTCTTGAGTTTTTCCAGTCAAAACCAAGTATTTACCATTGATTCATCAAGATTCTGAGTTACATAGCATTTACGATTCTTATGATTCCCACGGCCAGATGTCCCTTGAGAAGAATTCAGTGGTACCTCAGATCGGTCTGGACTCAGCATCTGCACCCTGCATCTTTTCGGATCTCAATTCTGGGGATTATAAGGTGGGAGGTCCTATTGTGGACAGACCAATTTTCTTGGAATCCAGGTTTCAATTCTCCCTTCAACCTTCTCTTTAGTTTGTGACCGCGGATGTTTCAGGCTTGACATGGGAAGTTGTTTCCAAAAGAATGAAGGTGCAAGGTCTATGGAGCAAACAGGACAGACAGAAGCTATAAATGTCAAAGACATTATGTCAGGAAGATTTAAGGCTTTGAAAGTACTAAACCATCCCTGGTCTCCTGGGCCTGTGCAAGTTTTCACAGAGAGCACCATAGTGATGGGGAACATAAGCAAACTGAGGAACACCAGACCTTAGCCCTTTTGCAGACTTGCTGTGATACAATGAGAGGTAGCAACTCATCTCAGTTTGACTCTTTGAGCTTCATACATTCTGTCAGAGCAAAACATTGTAGCAGACAGGCTACAGTGGATATAAAAAGTTTACACACCCCTGTTAAAATGCCAGATTTTTGTGATATAAAAAAATGAGACCACAATAAATTATTTCAAAACTTTTCCCACCTTTAATGTGACATATAACCTGTACAATTCAGTTGAAAAACAAACAAATCTGTTAGGGGGAAAAATGTGAAAAATAAAAAAATGTACAATAAGCTGGTTGCATAAGTGTGCACACCCTTAACCTAATACTTTTTTGAAGCACCTTTTGATTTAATTACATATTCAGTCTTCTTGGGTACACATCTGCCATCAATTAAAGAGACTCTGATTAACCCAAAATAAAGTTCAGCTGCCCTAGCAAGATTTTCCTGACATTTACTCAGTTGTCTGCTTCAGCAAAAGCCATGGTTCGCAGAGAGCTTCCAAAGCATCAAAGGGAGTGAGGATAGTCATCGAAAAGTGGAGAAAATAGAGTGATGTTGCAAAGTACTTGATATCCCTCCAAAAGTGATGAAAAGACAAGACACAAACTGGTCAGGGAGACTGCCAAGAGACCTACAGCAACACTGAAGGCACTGCAGGAATTTCTGGCAAGTACTGGTTGTGTACTACATGTGACAGCAATCTCCCATATTCTCCATATGTCTGGGCTGTGGGGTAGGATTGCAAGACGGAAGCTTTTAGAAAAGCATCCAGGCCCAGCTAAAATTTGCAAAACAATACATCATGTTTTCCAAAAGCTTGTGGGAAAATGTGTTATGGTCTGATGAGACCAAGGTTGAACTTTGTGGCCACAATTCCAAAAGGTACGTTTGGCTCAAAAACAACACTTTGCATCACCAAAAGAACACCATCCCCATAGTGAAGCATGGTGGTGGCAGTATCACGCTTTGGGGTTGCTTTTCTTCAGCTGGAACTGGGGCTTTAGTCAAGGTGGAGGAAATTATGACCAGTTCCAAATACCAGTCAGTTTTAGCCCAAAACCTTCAGGCGTCTGCCAGAAAGCTGAAGATGAAGAGGAATTTCACCTTTCAGCATGACAGTGACCCTAAGCATACATCCAAATCAGCAAAATAATTTCTTCACCAAAAGAAAATTGAAGTTTTGAAATGGTCCAGCCAGAGGCCAGACCTAAATCCAATAGAAAATCTGTGGGGTAACCTGAAGAGGGTGGTGCAGAAGAGATGCCCTCACAGTCTGCCAGATTTGGAGTGCTTTTGCAAGGAAGAGTGGGCAAATATTGCCAAGTCGAGATGTACTATGCTGATAGACTCCTACCCAAGAAGACTGAATGTTGTAATTAAATCAAAAGGTGCTTTAACAAAGTATTAGTTTAAGGGTGTGCACACTTATGCAACCAGCCTATTGTACGTTTTTTTATTTTTTATATTTTATATTTTTCCCCTAACAGATTTGTTTGTTTTTCAATTGAATTGTACAGGTTATAGGTCACATTAAAGGTGGGAAAAGTTTGAAATGATTTATTGTGATCTCATTTTTATATCACAAAGACCTGGCATTCTAACAGAGGTGTGGAAAATTTTTATATCCACTGTAAGTAAGAACCAGGGCAGACCTCAGGAATTGAAATTGCATCCAGGGGTCTTCTAGGATTTGAGCCAGTTGTGGGCATTACCTCAGGCAGATCTGTTTGTCTCCTGTCAGAACAGACAAAGAAATTCTGCTTCAGGATTTCTTGCTAACAGGCCTCGAAGACATACTTTCTCATACCCATTTATAGGAATGTTCCTTTATGCTTTTCCACCATATTTACTGAGATCCAGGGTTCTTCTAAAGATTCAGAAGAACACCTCAAAGATAGTAGTGGTGACTCTATTTTGCGCCTGGCAGCAGTTGTTTTGCCTTCATTTGAAGGTGGACAATGGCAATTATCACAAGCTTCCCCACAGAATGTATTCACTCACACAAGACAGGGATGCATCCCAGCTTGAAATCTCTACAGTAGACTGCTTGGATAGACTCTTGATTCCTCTTTTTTGAGGATGTACAGCAAGTAATAGAGGAGTCTAAAAAAATTGCCACTAGACAATCACGTATGACTAAGTGGGAAAGATTTTCTAGTTGGTGCCTCTGCAAGGACCAGAACCCTTCCAGGCCCAGCTGCCTTTTGTTGTTGATTATTAGAGTGAGTTGCTGTCCTCAGCCTTTTCTTACTCTTCCATCATGATTCATCTGTCTGGCATTTCTGTTTGTCTGCCTTTGGACTCCCCTTTCTTCTTATTCCCAATTCAAGCAATTTTGAAATGGGTTTTCCATAGCTGTCCATATACAAAACAAGTGGCTTCTTTTTGGGATCTAAATGTTGTTTGTGAAGATTTTTGTTTTTCCATTCGTATCAAGCTCATAAAGCTGATTTGAGGTTTTTAACATGAAAGACTGTTATTCATTGGTCTGACTTCTGCTAAAAGAGTATCTGAGTTGCAAACTCTTATGATAAGTCGGCTCTACCTCATTTTCCACAAAGATAGGATTTCTTTGAGAACTAATCATTTTTTATGTCTAAAATTGTCTCAGAGTTTACCTTATGCCAGTATATTAATCTCCCTGTCTTTTTTTTGTGAATTCCAAAACAAGGGAAAAAGATTTTTTTTATACACTAACTATCCACAGGTAACATAGATTTTGCGCAAACAAAACTCAGTCCTTCAGGAGAGCTGATCATCTACTTGTCTCCTGTGAAGGAAATTGAAATAGAAAAGGGCAACCCATGCCAATGCAGACTGTTTCTGTATGGTCTCATGCTATTTATTTTTGCTATTGTCATCCTAACGAGTCACTTCAGAAAGGGTTAAGTCCCATTCCAGCACAGCTTTGGCTTGTTCTGTGGCTTTTTGGAAAGGGATGGACTCTAGAAGTATTCTTGAAGCGGTAACTTGGTCCTCTGTATGTACTTTTACAAATCACTACAAGTTGGATTCCTTTGCCAGGTCCAGAACAGACTTTGCTTGGATCATTCTCCAGAGGCTCCTGGATTCTTAATTTCTTCTTCCTCCCTTTGTTGTATCTAAGCTGTGTTAATCTGTACTAGAGGTTTAGGCTACTGCAGCAGTGATCTTTTGTTGAACACAATACAGTTGTACAAGTAAACTTGTATAGTAATAGATAATCTAATGGATTACTGTGTAGTAGCCATTCCCTCCCTCCAGCGCTCTTTCTCTAGCTGTTGTGCTCTGCTACTAGGATGGTGTTTTTTTTATATATATATATATATATATATATATATATATATATATATATATATATATATGTGTGTGTGTGTTTGTGTGTGTACACACAACCTTGTGTATATTATTACTCTTGTTTACATTTCCTAGCATTTTTTCTTTCCGGGGATATTGCCTTCCTTCTTGGGGGATGAATGCTGTGAAGCTTTTGACACTCTAATTACCTTTTACATGGAGCTCTGCTCGAGCTCCTGACAGTTAAAGAACATGGAAGGTGTTCTCTAAAGCTGGCCAGGTTTGTCAAATACTTGGCAAGATGTAACCTAAACAGCTTAGGCTACTACAACAGTGATTTGTTAGAGCATCTACTCTTACGGTAAGTTTATTTGCACAACTGACTTTCCTGCTGGATCTCAAGTCAGAGTAGTGCAACGAAGAATGCAACGTGCACCCCTTCTTCTCCCAGTGAAGAGAGGCAAGCTAGCAAAGTTGCGTCATTCCTTCCTTCCCCCACACAAGCTCCAACAGGCACCCGAGTTGTTTTTCCTGGGTTGTAGTCAGGGTCTTATTTCTCTATGTGAATGGAGCTGGTGAGCTTGAGATGCATTTTGATTTTAAGTTTGGATGCATCCTGTTTCATGGTAATAATATATTTTGCTTATATTCTGTGTATATTAAGATAATGGAAACCGTATTAAAAAACTTTGAAATTAAATGGCTCAGAGATAGAGCCCTTTGATGCACCAGATTTGATCTGAACAGGAAAGAAGCAATACATTTTTATTTGAAACACCCGGGTAATATGCAGGGATCAGCCCACAGGGAGTTGGCATGATGATGCATGAGTGAGCATTGGAATGAATCACGGCAGATTCAGCACTGGAGCCATACTGATGTGTAGTCCAATTTCTTCTGTTACTTTCTGGACACAGTACACTGGAGTGAAATAATATTTTCTTTTTTCTTTCTCTGTGAACTTTACCACGTGTATTATGCACCAAAGGAAGAAATTGGGCAAAACACGCAAGTTTAAAAAACAAAGCTTCAACCATAAAGGCAGGGATTAGCCCACATGGAGTTGGCATGATGATGCATAAGTGAGTGTCGGAACAAATCACATCTGATTCATCCTAAAATTTATTCTCAGTTAGAACCAGAAGCAGATTTAAGATCACTTTTCCAGGCATCAATGGAACCAGAGAGATCAAATTTATTTAATGGTAACTTTTTTAGATAGCTTACCAAGATGAATAAAGAGATAACTCAATTTAAAGAACCTGGCGCTACAATTTCTTTATAAACTGCACTGGAGTCTAAAAAGGCAGAAGTAAGTAATGATATAGATGATGCAGACTCCGGTAATAATGCTGAGTCTCCTACTGAACTTCACAGTTTATCCCCACTCCTCTTGTAAAGGTTCATTGAGTCTAATAAATACAACTGAAATGCAGCATTCTACTGAAACTGTATTGTCGTTAACTATAAATACTGTAACAACTCCTGAATGGAGACAACCTATAAGTTAGATGTACTGAATAAGCAGGTTCAGTCACTAAGTTGTCTGATGAGTTGCTTCAAGTTAAAAAAAACTGTTCAAGCAGAAGAAAGAGATAACCCAAATTGAAAGAAACATATTGTTGTTTTAATCAGAATGTTTAGAACTGGCAAATAACTTAGATTCTCAAAAAATGGAAAATTCTAAGCTCCAAGATACAGATTCTGATTTGCAAGACAAGACTTGATCTGGAGCTTAGGTCCAGAAAATATAACTTGTTGGTATAGCTGAACACTTCGATACCAGTTCACTCTTGCATGATTGTATTAATTTAATTCTCCATTCCTGAGCAAACAAAGTACGGGGTGGGGCATTTGGTAAAAGGCATTAATTCAAGGTTTTCTTCTTCGCTGTTCTACAAATTAAATATAATGATTTGACATTAAAAATTTCTCCACACAATGAAGCTTGTAAAGAGCTCCAGGATATTAGAATCTTGTCGTTATCAAGGACAGGTCGCTCTCTGCACTTATTGGACCATATGACTTTCTTTTTCTTCTTCGGGGGGGGGGGGGTCTCTTCTGTGAAGTTTTCTGCACGTGAGTTGTTTTTTCCCTGATTATGGAGTTAACCTTTCTAAAAGAGGTAATCTGATGATTTTTTTTAAAACACCTTATCTGTTATACTTCCATCCTCCTACTTCCATATCTCTGTCATCATGCCAACTTCTACCACCAAACTGCCTATTTCTTCTATTCATATCATCACTTCCCTACCTCCAAGTAAATTTTACACCTCTCCTTACTATACTTCCTTCTTTTGAATTCTCCAAGTCAGTTAGTAGTGGTGGCACACTTCACCCGTATTTCTCATTATGATGAATGTACCATGTATAGCAAATACCTCATTACATGGTTTATATGTTATTATGTATGTAACACCCTGCCAACTTAATCATGTTGTATTAATTAACTGACTTAATGTGTTTTTGTTAAAATTTGCTCTGCATTTTTATTTTTGTGTCATTTTTTTGTGAAGCTTTTCTCCCTGGGCCTCTACTGAAAATGGATTTCTGACCCAGTGGACTTTCCCAGTTAACAAATGTCAATAACTAAATAAATAAATAATAAATTTCACGCCTTCAGGAGGTTCATTTAGGAAGCAACAACTTAAAAGTTTTTGACAAAACAATAAATCAAGTGTTTTATGATAATCACATGAAGTAGCTATTATTGTTTACAATGATGAAATTTAGTCATTAGATTTTAAAGGAGAACTCCACCTAAAAGTCAAGTTTTTCTTTCCAAAAAGCGATTTTCCTTCCTTGCGATCCAATACTGAACACTTCACATACAGTAAAAACATAATTTAATAATTATGTTTGTCTTTCTTCCCTGCAGTTGTCTCATCTGTTATATTACAACAGCTACTAACAGTGTCGAGTAATTAGGTGAGATGACTCATCCCATCTGCAGAGCTATTAAGAAAACAAAGTTTGTTATGACATTTAAATGTGTTTTATCATGTACAGATTGCTAGCACCACACCTCAGATAAATAGTGTAACCTGGATGGAGTCTTATCAAAGGTAGGTCTTTCAAGCTTAGTTTTTAGATGCAAATATCTTTCCTTTAATTAAACTCGGTGCCACCAAGAAAGAAAGCACATATGTTCAGCTAAATCTTCTTACTTTCTATCAGTATTTGATTTTGCCTTTTTTTTCTACACTGTAATTTCTGTAAAAGTGCATGTTTCTTCTAGAGTTGTGGAAAGAAGATTAACATCAAAGACTTTAATTCTAGCTACAGTATTGTGAATGCAGCACAAACCATCTCAGCCCAAGTTACACCTCTTAAGAACAGGTGCCGGATTTCTCACACTTGAACACTGAACTTCTTCTTCTTCTTCTACTTTCGGCTTTTTCCCCGGTTAGGGGTCACCACAGCGGATCACCTGACTGCTCAAGTTACACCTATTAAGAACAGGTGTCAGATTTCTCACACTTGAACACTGAACTTCTTCTTCTTCTTTCGGCTTTTTCCCCGGTTAGGGGTCACCACAGCGGATCACCTGACTGCTCATGATTAGCAGTGGAGTTTTACAGTGTCGAGTTGCCAGCCTGGCGCCCAACCTTCCACAGAAGGCGCACTCACACACACACACACACACACACACACACACACACACACACACACACACACACACACACACACACACACACTCACACCTAGGGCCAATTTAGAGTGTCCAATCCACCTACAGCATGTCTTTGGGATATGTGAGGGAACCGGAGCACCCGGAGGAAACCCACGCGACCACAGGGAGGACATGCAGACTCCGCACAGAAGGCACCCCAGCCGAGGATCGAACCAGAGAACCCCTTTCTGTGAGGCGGCAACGCTAACTGCTGCACCACCGCGGCCGCCCACTTGAACACTGAACTACAGTTGTTATTTTGAAAAGAACAATGAGCTCAGCTACATTTTTCAAGCCTGTCATTCAAACATTCCTTAAAATGCTGCAGCAGAGATGACACGAATAAAAAATCAAAGGAAGCAAAGTAATTAGAAATTCAGATTGATGCGGACAGTGAAAAGTAGACAGTCACACCACTTTTGTAAACTGATGAGAGAGAAACCACAGTAAATGATCCCCTCCTTATAAGGATTTCTTTCTGTCCCTCTAACATGACATCAGGAAGGTGAAGGCATTGACTGTAAAACAGAATCATGCTAGCCATGGCAAACTCTTTCAGATCAGTTTGGGATATAATAAATTAGAAAATAATAGTAACCATTTACTTTGATACAGAGGCATTGGCAGTGCAGAAAAAAAATCAAGATTTGCTGAAAAACATGTTTTCAGTTTTTGGGTGTAGTTCTCCTTTAACAGATATTCAAATGCCAGAATTTTAAAATTCAACTGACTGCTGAAGATATAATTTCTAGACATTTATAACTATTTCTCTGACTATTTAAAACTTTTACAGGGCTTAGCAATTGAAATGTTGTTGTTTGTCTTTCGGCTTTTCCTAGTTAGGGGTCGCCACAGCGGAACTCTGGTCCGCTAATGATTGGCAGTAGATTTTCACAAACGACGAGGTGCCAGCTTGACATCCAACCTTCAACGAAGGCACGCCCATTTACACATGTCTTTTGAACACCACCCAACCACGGGGAGGACATGCAGACTCCACACAGAAGGCACTCCCCGCACTCCAGCTGAGAATCGAACGGGAGAACCTCTTGCTGTGAGGCAACAGCGCTACCACTGCACCACCATGGATGGGAGCTTAGCAATTGAAATCAACCTGTTAAATTCAGATAAACCGATTTTATCAGGTGACTTTAACATCATTATGAATAAAATATCTAGGTTCATAGGTGTGTAGTAGGCTAACAGCCCTGGGGCCTTTACAAGCCTAGCCATAGGATTACCCTGGCATAGTGGCACCCAACCTTAGTTCCCAGTGCCTCTGTCGAGTAGAGCCACTGGTGGTATCCCCAGGGTGAATTTTCTGTTTCCCTTCCATTCATCAAAATTTCTCTTGAAGAAGGTCAGCAAGGTGCTCTGCTTGACATGTATGGGAAGTCTGTTCCATAGCATGGACAGTCTGTGAGTTATGAACCTCTCCCTCCAGTATGTTCTGTTAATTGTGTTAATGAGGTTGAGGTCTCTGGAGCTTGTGGTGCAGAGAGATTAGAATTTCTTTAGATGTAGCATTTCCAACAGAGCTGGGTCAGACATGGCTTTGTAAGTCAAGCATAGATCGCCTCTAAGTAGGCGATATGAAACAGAGAATAGTTGGAGTTTTTTGAGTCTGTCCATATAGGACAAGTGTTTAAGGCCTAGGATCCTCTTTGTGAAGTACTTTTGCGGACTCTCCAGTTGTTGCAGGTGTCTAGTGAGGTACATGCCAAATGGGGCATTGTACTCGATGATTGGCCTAATGAGGGAAGAGTAGAGGGAGACAATGACCTCTTTCTTCCTGGATGCAAAACCCTTAGTAATGAGATGTGCCACATAGAAGGACTTTCTGACCACAGTGACAATGTGGTGATCAAAAGAGAGGTTACTGTCAGCGTGTGTTGCCAGATCTCTTAACACCTTGTGTGTTCAGTGGACTACCATCAATGTGGTAATTCATGGGAACCAGGTTTTTCCCAAAGGGGATGACAACACATTTTTTGGCATTGACCTTAAGGCCATGGTTCTGACACCAGTTGTTGGTCACAGTGAGGCCATTCTGTAGGATGTCAACATCACTTGGGGAGTTAATAATAGCTCCCAACTTGCAGTCTTATGCAAACTTTGTCCGCCAGAGTCCCTTTGTGTTGACCTGGACTTCAGAGAAGTAGATACCAAACAGGAGAGGACCCAGGATCGAACCCTGTGGGACTCCACTCGTGACTAATCGGCAGTCTGACTTGGAGTCAGCTACTTTCACACTGTGGGTTCTATCTGTGAACCAGTTTGCAACCCACCTAGTGATATAGGGGTTGATGCCAAGCTTAGTGAGTTTTTCTGTGATCCCTGATTGGGGAATGGTATCAAAAGCCTTAGCCAGATCAAGGTAGGCTGTATGAACTACCATGCCTTCATCCACAGCTCTGGTGACTGACTCAGAGAAGTCAACCAAGTTGAGCAGGCATGATCTACCCTTCACAAAACCATACTGTGTGGGATCCAGAGTTTGGAGAGTCCCTATATCCTTGTTTATTAGGTCCATGATGATGCGTTCCATAGCTTTACATATCAGACTTGTCAGGGTAATGGGGCGATAGTTCCCGGGGTCTGTAGTCGCTCCTCCTTTGTGGAGAGAGATGACTGTAGCAGTGCGCCATTTGGCAGGGACAAAGCCTGAGGTGAGGCTGTGATTGAACAGGGCACACAGGTGAGGTGCCAGTTCACTGTGTAGGGATATTGTTAGGTCCCATAGAAGCTGTATTATTAGCCTTGGACAGTGCTGTTTTAACCTGTGCAGCAGTAATACTGGGTGCTTGGCAATCTACTGGTATTTGATTGGCCCTTTGGGGGGGGGGGGGGGTAAAGTTGGCACTGAATCTGTCGGCCACTGTACTGGCAATATCTGTTGGCTTGGTATAGGAGATACCATTGTGCAGTAGCTCAGAACAAATCTGGGTGTTGCCATGGAGATTCTGTACATAACTATAGAAGACCTTGTGGCTGTCTTTACTATCTGCTGCAATTCTGTTTTCATACCTAGCTTTAGAGGTTTTGATGAGGGATCTCAACTTTTTGTTGAGGAAGATAAGGGAGTTTTTCCAGTCTTGGGACTTCACCTTATTCCACATCAGTTTCCTCCTTCTGTTGTAGAGTTTGTTTATGGCAGGGGACCACCAGATTGGCTTCCTTTCTTTGGAGGAGAGTGTCTTGGTTCTGTTGGGTATGGCGAGATCCATGCATTTGTGTACGTGTTCGTACAATGCATTGGTGTATGATTCTGCAGTCATGCAACTATTCTCCATTTGCATGGGTCCTGTGAAGTTAGCCACCTCTGTTTTTAGGATCCCAAAGTTAGCTTTGGAGAAGTTTTTCATGGTGGTTACCTTTGCTGAGGGGTGAGAGGGATATGGATTTCCAGGGTGATTAGTTTGTGGGCGGATCTAACCAGGGAGGAGCTGACTATTGGTGTAGAGCAACGGTCGCCCATGTTAGTAATGACCAGGTCAAGGATGTTTCTACCTCTAGTGGGAGTAAGAACGAGCTGGTCCAGGGCATTGGAATTAATGAACTCCAGGAAACGTTGGGCAAGTGTATTGGTACATGAGTAGTTTACTCAGTTAATGGAAGGGTACACAATGTCAAACTACTGAAAGATTTATTTTAATTTCATTTCATTTGGTTGATTTGGCATTATTGAAAACATTTCTAAGGGATTCACATATTTTTCTCATAGTCAGAAAAAAGGGAGCAAGACTGGATTATTTTTTCATTGCTGGGAAATTTTTTAATATTAGTATTATTCCAAGAGTTTTGGCAGATCACTCTCTTATTTACATGCCCATGGTGTATGGGTATAGAAATGGTAAGAGCAGGTATTACCTTGCCAAAAATATATTTTTTTATTATTGCTAAGCAGTAATAAAAAAATCTGGTTTGCGAATAATGATAAGATAACTTCATTCTTTACGCTGTGGGCATCCTTTAAAGCTGTTCTTGCTTTGCACTTGTTTCATTTAATGGTTAGGAAATCCAGGAAGAGAAGGGAGGTGATAGATCATCTTATGAACTAACTGGACTTATTGGATAAGTTATATGAAATGAATCCAGCCAAATATCTATTTGATGGGTTAGAAAAACAAAACCTATTATTAGAACTGTTGGCTGACTTTGAGAAAAAGGGACTTAATAGGTATATTCAAGCTGGCTTACAGAGATATTTTTTAAAAAGATTTTTCCAAACAAAAATATAAACATATTACAAATTGAAAATTAATAATGCAGTCACGTCTGATGAGAATATAATTCTTCAAGAAGTTTGAAGTTATTTTAATGTACTTGCAGTACTAAATATAAATGTGATGAACAACGCTTGAATTCTTTTTTGCAGTCCTATAGTAAAACATCTTTTTTCTGACTTTGAGATTCCTTTTCTGACTTTGAGATTCCTTCAATTAAAATTATAAAATAAGTCATTTTATCACATAAGGACAGAAAATCTCCGGGTCTGGATTTATTACCTAAAGAATTTTATAAAATATTTGTTGATTGCTTGGCACCAATAAGTCAAAGGGTCTTTATTGATTTAATAATTTGATGATAATGTAGAATTTCTCTCTGGCAACAGTTATTTTAATTCATAAATCTGATAAACCTCCTCTTGAGTTATCCAGTTACAGACTGATTTCTCTCATAAGTACAGACTGCAAAGTTATAGCAACATTTTTGAATTAGTAGTAATGTCACAGATTAAGAATTTTATGCCACCATTTCAGTCTGACTTTTTGCCAGAAAAATCAATGTTGGCTCCAGTAGTTATTGTAGGTAGTAATATTATTCTCCAGAAATAATACGAATTTATGGAAAATAGTCTGACCTTTTCCCCCTGCATGCACATAAGGTCTTTGATTCCATCAATAGGGATTATCTTGTTAAAATTATAGAATATGTGGGAGTCCATGAGACTGTAAAAAAAATCTGATCTCTGCTTTATTTTACCAGTCTAAATATTTTTGAATATCAGTAGGGCTGACTTAGATCATGATTTCCAAGTTACAGGAGTTAGACAGGGCTGCCCACTGTTTCCAACTTTGTTTCTTTTAGCTGTTGACCCTATTATCAATGCAATTTGTTTTGTACCTGATATTTTTCCTTTTACCTTGAATTTATTTACATTAACGGTACCTGCACATGCAGATGATCTACTTTTGATGTTGCAGTATGTCCTGATATCTTTAATTTTTTTATAATTGCTTACATATATTTATCACTTCTCTGGCTTCCTTCTGTTTGTTTATAAAAAAAGATTAAATATCTGGCAATTTTAAAGTAATTAATACATTTCTTTGCTGGACTTTTTCTACTGATGAAAATTGTATAGGTTTGTATCATTTAAATGATACTTATAAACAAAAGGAGCATTCCTGCTTCTCCTGGATGATTTTAAATATTTATTTTGCTGGACAGATTAGCTTTTTTAAAGTTAAGATTTATCTTTTATGGATTTTTGTGTACATAATATGGTATTGTCTCCAGATAGTTTTTGGTTCAACAAAGTCAGACATCTTTGGGGAAAAAAAATTTGGAGATAAGGTTATCATAAGATTCCCCGGTCTTTTCTGACTAGAGCTAATGACTAAATAAGTTATAATGTTAAAGATCCTGAATTTTCTGATTTTTGTCAGTTGTGAATTAATTGTTATAACTAGAACATGAAATTAGAATTATCCATGCCCAACTTTATACATTCCATTTGGCAGTTAAGATTCTCTGCTTGCTGGGAATTTATTAGTTTTAGTAAGTCATGCAACTCTTTAGTTAATAATTGTAGAACTATTCTGAAATTTAAAGACTGGATCCCTGAATTAAATTCTCCTGGACTGATACTTCTCATTTGTCTTCCCAAAACATTTCATTGGAAAAATATGGATCCAATCTGTAGTTGTTCAGAAGATTTGGTATATCTGAATCTTTTTAAACTTAAGAAGGATGTTGAGAATGTTTCTCCATTATGAAAAATAATGGATGAGAAAAGAATTAATGGTTTGAAAAGGCTGTTTTTATAATACCAAGGTTAGTAGTTGCGTTACTGAATCTAAGAATGTTCTATTATTAGTTTAAAAGAATATTAATTTGCCGATTCTTCTGATCATTATTATGAAGATCATTACACATCATCATTACTACAGTCATTATTAGAAGAATGTAATTCAGAACTGGTTAGACCTTTGAATTCTTCAGAACGAATCCATTATGAAGTTCATGTAGAAAGACAATCAAATCATATAGAAATTGAGTATATTTTGTTTTTAATGCATTCAGTAAACCTAGGGGAAGCAACTTTTTCAAGGATTTTAGCTAAGACAGAAAGAAGAGAGATAGGCAAGATGTAAGGTTGTGCCAGTTTACAGGTCTCTCATAAAGTGAGCTACTGCCATGGTACTTGTTTGATAGGTTGGTAAATAGTACAGTTAGAGAAGTGTGTAAGAGGTTTGACAGTATGTTGGGAAGAGTTATTTTTACATGAGTTTAGACTACATGCTTTCATACCATTAGAAATATCATTAAAAATTAGCAAAAGTAGTTATTTTAAGTGAAATGTATGAAGCAGAAAGGAGGAGTAAAGGAGTTAGGAGAAGATGAGTTACCACTGAATGTGAATATGTGTTCACTAGCAGAGTTACAGAAGTAGTTATTGAGGAATTGAACTACCTTTTGAGCTGACTGAATATTCTGTGTGCTGTTTCCTGCTGAACCTGACAGTCATCAAGCTTCTATCAGTTATGGCCATTCATTGCCCGCAATCTGGGTATTTCTTATTGTGGGTGAAAGTTGACTTGGTGAGGCCATCACACAGGCAGCCTCGTGGCTGTGAGGGCATATTTATTTTGGCCTAAATTCTCCCTTGGGCATCATTGCAGGAAACATAGTGCCCTATCCAATATGAGTGCATGTTCCTATATACTTGTGATGAGGGTTACCACTGAAGAGTTTGTATGGCTGAGCAGGACCACCATATTGCACCACTGGCCCTCCTGTGTGGTATTCTAGTAATGGATAGCTCCAGACCACCACCCTCCTTCCCAGGAGGGGCATATCCATCCTGTCCTGCCAGCTACATCAGTTATCTGAGGTACTAATTGAACTTTGTTCATTAGGGCTGTAGCCAGGACTTTATCCCTCTACACCATTGGAATTGGCTTTGAGCTAACTGAATTATGCCATTAGGAATATTCAGTGACCTTAAGAATTATGTAATTATAATCATCTGTTTCATTCTTTCTGGATGATGATAGGATTAGAGAGCTGAGAATTTTACCTTCTTCTAGGGTAACCGACCTTATGATAGTTAATAACTTTCTTGGAAAAGTTATGTAGAGTGGTAAAGTGGTTTCATTCTTAACGAGAACCAAGTCTTAATTCTCCTTAACTGGATGATATCTTTCTATTCATATGATGCAGAATTCATAACATAGGAATTCATAACATAAGGGGAGTCTGCCACTGGCTGACTCGTATATCCGGCCAGTATACAGAAATCTAATGCTACTGTAGGGTATGTGCAACGTAGCACAGATCCCACATTGGTGACAAAATGACATCAGGTATAAAACAGACATCTACATGTACCAATCCTCAGAACTTTTCTGTCCAGTCAGATCGTCTTCTCTGGTTATCGCTCGTCAGACAAGTTGCGAATCCTAATCAGGTAAGTGCCCAGTTGTTTTTTTTTTTTTTTTTTCATTATTACCTAGGTGTGTGTGTGTGTGTGTGTGTGTGTGTGTGTGTGTGTGTGCGTGCCTTATGTGGAAGTTTGGGTGCCCGTCTGGCATCTCAACACTGTAAAAAGCTCCACTGCCAATCCTTCTGCATACTATTGTTCCACTGTGATGACCCCTAACTGGGAAAAGCCGAAAGGAGAAGACCTTTTGCTTCTCTGTGTTTTTGAGGTTACATGTCAGCTAGGAAGGGCAAGTGTCTGTGTGGAAGGCAGATTCCACATAAGGACTGTCACAACTTTTGCCTCATTTGCTTTACACCCTGACCATGATCATACTACTTGCTGTATTAGTAAACCCTTTTTCCTCCAGGACCATGCATAGTCCGTTAGCTTCTTTGAGTTTATATCTAGAAAACCAATGTCTTAAACACCTTGTGTGCAATATGGGAGGTACATTGGGCCCTTCAGACAAGCTGCTAACTAAGAAGGGCAAGAAATCTAGGCCTGATTTACCCACCTTTCTTCCACTTCCTGGTATCTCTCCGAAGGCCATCGTTGGCCCGTAGACCATTCTGGAATCAGTAGGCACTCCTTCAACGGGTACCAGTGTGGAGGCCATCAAGGACCCTACCCAGCACATCCTTGAGGGGTACGCAGACATCCATTCCAGACATGGGGGGAACCTCAGCTCATTGTGACTGAAAGCCCACATTGCATTTCACAGATCATTGCTCGAGAGGCTGTCCCTACCAATATTGTGGAGTGCAGGCCGATGTCGGGCCTATCCACTTTCCACCACATGGGTATTCCTCAAAAGAAAAAACTTAAAACTAAACATGCTTCTCTTTCACCCTAGAAACAACCAGCAGATTGGCAGGCTTTCAGGCTTTCTCATAAGGGCTGTTCAATGTTTTTATGGCCCAGAGACAATCTTCTGCTCTCTCGCTTCCTTCTCCTTCCTTTCCTCCCTCTACATCACAAAATAGGATGTCTGAGGAGATTTATTCAGATGAAGAGGATTCTTTGGCTTATTCAGGCCATTTATCTTCTTCTCTGGGATATGCTTCCCCAGAAGAGGAATCAAATGGAACAGATTCCCCTGGAGAGGATATCTCCTTTGGGGAAACCATTGTTAAAATGAGAGAGTTTTTGAAATGTGATTGCTCTCAGGTGTCAGAAATCCAAAAACGGTATTATGACCTGCTGCAAATGGACTCTCCTTCCCAGTTTGCTATTCCTCCAGTTCTGCCAACCTTCCTGGATGCTTTTTCTGCAGCCTCTAAGTGCCCTGGTTTTCAACCTCCTGTCCCCCAAAAGGCCAGACAGTTGTTCTTCACAATCATTTTGTCTGTGTCTGTGTCTGGATCACACTGTAAGTTCTCTGCATTACCTTTTGGTCTATCCAGTGCTCCAAGAGTATTCTTATCACAAAATGTCTAGCTCCTGTAATAGCCTACTGCAGACCGCAAGGTATTCATATTTTTCCTTAAAATAACATTCTTAACTTTGCAGTCTATTTTTTTTAAAGTGTTGGGAATCCCTGTCTTTGGTGAGGAATCTACACGGACTACAGTTCCAAGAGAACATATAAAATTGTTCGGCTTCTCATAGGATTGTTCACCTAAGGTGTTTCCTAGATACCTCAGTTCAAAGATCTTTTCTTCCACAGGAAAAAGTAGATCTATATCTAGATCGATTCTTGAAGTGTTTTTTCCACTAAGACTACTAACTCATCCTGGGGAATTTCTCAGGATTCTGAGTCTAATGACCTCTGTGATTCTCATGGTCACTCTGGCAAGACTCCATATGAGAAAAATTCAGTGGTACCTAAAATCTGTATGGTCCCAACATCAACATCCCTTGACTTTCCAGATTCCAGTTTTGGGCTTTGTGAAAAGGACGATATTGTGGTGACGAGACCAAATTTTTTGCTACAGTTCAGGTCTCACATTTTTCTTACCAGCTTTAACACAGTCAGTAACAACAGAAGCCTCAGACTTTGCTTGTGGAGCAGTGTCAATGGGGAATAAAAGTGCAGGATTTTTGGAACAAAAATGACAAACCAAAACACGCAAATGTAAAAGAGATGTCAGCACTCATAAATGATTTTAACATTTTCTGTTATCTATGGTCCCCAGGAGCATTGAAAGTGTTTACAGATAACACCATAGTGATGTATGTGGTACATAGTCAAGAAAGAACCAGATCTTACCATCTGTGTAGACTAGCCATGGTAGCCTGGGATATAGCTTTTTAGCACAATCTCACTCTGCAGGCTTCTTGCATACCATGAGAGCAAAATTATGTGACAGACAAGCTGAGCAGGACCAGGACAGAACCTCACAAATGGAAACTTAATCAGAGGTCTTTCAGCAACTGATCCAGCTGTGGGAAATGCCTCAAATACAGTTTTTCACCTCCACTCACAACAATCAGTTGTCAAAATTCTGTTTCAGGATTCCATACAAAAAGGCCGGGAACACATTTTTTTTTTCCGTGGGCAAGAATGTTCCTTTATACTTTTCTACCCTTTCCACTAATATCCAGGACCATTCTGAGAAGGACTTTGTAAAAATCATTGTGGTGACTCTCTTTTGGCCCAGTCAACAATGATTCCCCCTTCTTTTGGAAATTGCCAGGGGTGGTTCCCATAAGCTTCCCCACAGACTGTACCTACTCATACAAGACAAGGGATGTTTGATACATCGCAACCCCAAACAACTGAAACTAACTGCATGGATGATAGAATCTTTATACTTTTTAGGCACATTTTCTCTGAGGATGTGCAGCAATTATTAATGGAGGCAAGAAAACCTGCTACTAGAAAATCATATATTAGTAAAAGGAAAATATGTTCTGTTTCGTGCCAAGATAGGAACCAGCACCCTTTGAGGGCTAGTGTTTCTCTGGTTCTGCATTTATTAGTGTGAGTTGGTATCTTCTGGTCTGCCATACTCCTCTGTTAAGGTTCATTTTTCATCCATTTCTGCATGTCTGCCCATGTATTCCTCTCTTTCAATACAACCTCTTGTAAAAATATTTTTGAAAGGGGGTGTTGCTTGCTAAGTTTCTTGGAAAACAGATGGCTCCTCTTTGGATCTTAATTTTGTCTAGGAAAAACTAACTCCTTCTCCATTTGAACCAGCTCATCAGGCTGACTTGAGGTCCATAGCATGCAGAACAGTGTTACTGATTGTGCTGACCTCTGCAAGAAGACTTTCCAAATTGCTAGTTCTTATGGTGAGTCAGCCTTGTATCATTTTCCAGAAAGATAGTTTCCTTAAGAAGTAATCCACTTTTATCCCTAAAGTGGTATCTGAGTTTACTTTAAACCAAGCCATCCATCTGCCTGTCTTTTTTCCAGAACCTAAAACAATGAGGGAGAAAGGATACTTGATACTCTGCATGTCCACAGACAACTGGAGTACTGTCTTGATAGAACAAAATCTTTTAGGAACTCAAATCAGTTGTTCATTTCTTGTAATGGTAAGAAAAAAGGACAACATGTGTCAAAGCAGACTATTTCCAAATGTTTATCTCATGCTGTTACCTTTTGTTATACCCACTGCAACAAGGCAATTCCAGACAGTGTAAAAGCTCATTCTACTAGGGCCTTGACTTCAACTGTGGCTTTTTGGAAAGGGTTTGATTCTAGAAGTGTTCTAGAAGTGGCACCTTGGTCCTCTGTATATACCTTTACAAAACACTGTAAAATAGAGTCCTTCTGTAAGTCTAGGAGAAGCCCTGCTCGGACCATTCTCCAGGGGCTCCTGGATCCTAATCCTTCCTTATCCTGGTCAGTTTAAGCTGTTGCGATCTACTCGTATAGCTAAGGCTACTGCAGCATTGATCATTCGGACATGTACTGTTATGGCAAGTTTACTTTTACAACTGCACTTTCCCTCTGTTGCACATCATGATCACAGGAGAATGCTAGCTGCTTTGCACGGGAGGTAGACCATTGACCCAGAACAAGGGAGCCACAAGGCACCCCAGTTTAACCACTCTGATGTTGGTGGCCTGAATGATATGATCCTTCTCCCTCAGGGGCAGCTGTTTGACAAGTATATCTTGTCTGTTTTGAATGAGTCCAGGAAATCCAGCACTAGAAAATCATACATCTCAAAATGGAAGAGATTTACTTTTTGGTGCCAGAGTAAGAGCCATCAACCTCTGCTAATGAATCTACCGTTGGTTAGAACCTACTTGGCTGAACATTTTACAAAAGTGTGTCTTATTCCTCCATTAAAATTCATGCCTCCGTCACCTCTGCTTGCACATGCAAACCCCTTCGCAACCTGTGAAAAAACTATTTCTTCTAGGCATCATCCACCTGAGGGCGCCCAGGAAAGCCTCTGTTCTTTCCCCAGACCTCATTTTTTGCTGGAGAAACCCACCCAACCATCCTTTGAGCCAGCAGCCTCTGCAGAAATCAAATTTTTAACTTGGAAAACTGCATAGTTAGTTGTCGCCACCTCAGGTCAAAGAATCTCTGTCACTGATGTGTAAATAGCTCTTACTAAGATTTCACCCAGACAGGGTCTATCTGAGAACTAATTCCACTTTTGTGCCACAGTTACTTACATTTCCTTTGTCAAGCTGTATGTCCATCTGCCTTCTTCCCAAACCCACAGAACAGATAAAAAGAACTTTTTTTATACATACTGGACATGCACAGGAAACTTGGATATTACCTGGATAAACCTTTTTTTTTTAAAGTCATACCGAATTTTCATGACTTTTTCCCCAATAAATTCGGTAAAGCTGTCAGCAAAACAGGCCATTACCAAGTGGATCTCTGACTGCATTAGTTTTTTTTACAGGTACCATGACAAGAAAGTGTTAGACCAAATTAGAACTCATTCTCCTAGAGTCACAGCTACTGTAGCTGCCTTCATTAGATGAGTGCCCAAAAATGAAATTCTGGAGGCAGCCACCTAGTCATCAGTCCACACCTTTAGCAAATACTGCAATTTGTTATCTTCCTCAAACATTAGAGCCAGGTGTGCCTCTGCAGTCCTACAAGTATCCTTCTCATCTCTCCATCCTGCCATCCTTTAGCTTTGGGAATCCTCGTGAATTTATTACTGCAAGAGAGAAACATGATGAACATAGTACAGTTGTGCCAACATACTATAAATGGAGATGTTTGAGTGACTTTACTTTTGCTGTACTATTTTCCTCCCTCCCTCCATCCCCTCTGTTTCATCTATGGTTTCCTGCTTTGTAGATACCTTCCCCATTTAGCTGTCCTTTCTTGCTTTGCTGGGGGCAGTATGGGTGTTTTATGATTCTGGCCTAAGGCTCCGAGAGTGGGGTTCTAGTCTTGGGTAGTCCAGAAAGGCTTGAGAATACAGTGCTGACCAATGACCCTTATACCCTGACATAGTGGCATTGGAGGGGAGTGCATACACCAGGCCTGGAGGAGAGGATTAAAGTCTCTAGTATTCATTCTGGTCAAGAGCTTCCACAGTAGGAAATCCCAAGAAGTTTTTACTACAACAGTGAAGACATTCTAAACATCTACATTTGTGGTAAGCAGGCACAACTGTATTTTAATAAAAAAAAAAAGAATTGCTTAATGAAGTATAGGTTGTTTTGGGGAAGAGAGTTGGTTATGAAGTAGCAGAAATATTTGCAGTTTATGTAAGAAGTGTCAAAGATGAGTACAGGTCTGTGAAGTTGTATCTATAGGGCTTCCCCCTAGGAATATTGCCTTTGTGGGACAATTATTTCATTGAAAATTTTATTATATTTTGTTAATGTTTGGATCTGGGGCCTTGATTAAGAGGGAAGGCTATGGGCATTCATATTGTGCCACTAGAGATGAGGTTTTTGGGCCAGTGCAAGATGAACTAAAGAAGGACCTCTGGATGCAATAAGAATATATTTAATAGTCACTCCACTTGATAAAAAATAAAACTCTTAAAAATACCCCTTCGGGTCACAGTACATTAACGCTTTAACAGAGTAATGAACAGCATTTTTGTCTCCCAACAGACTTCTTCAGATGGAAAATGCATACTGAGTAAAGCTCTCTGTATATATACTAGTTGCTTAATTAGAAAACCAATTTCATTGGTAGGGCGTTAACTATCCACCATTTTGTGTAAAGCAACCATAAAAGAAGCTGAATGTTGCTTAAAAACGCTGACATACATAAATACACTAATGTTTATCTAAACACATAAAATAACTATCTACCATCAAATAACCTTAAAAAATGCTTATATTCATATTCTTATACAAATGTTCAGCAAAATCTAGTTCAAATACATTTAAAATGAGAACATCTAGCTGAATGCAGATTTTTCTAAAATAAGCTACTAGCTTCATCTAGTGGCCAGATACTAAAACTTTTTACACAGACACACTGGGAGCACAGAAAAAACACAGAAAAAATGCATTTTCATATGTAAAATTCATAAATACTTAAAACTTTTTACCATAAAATACCTATCTAAATACATAATGTAAAATAATATAAAATACATATAAATATTGCATGGTTTGGCAAAGCAAAACACTTTTAAGAGTTTTATTTTTTTACCATGTGGAGTGACTATTAAATATATTCTTATTGCATCCAAAGGTCTTTGTGGGCTTTTTCCAACTGCTTAGAGTCTTCTGAATATTGTTGTGGTTTAAAGCACTGTAGCCCAGTTTTTCTTGCTGTTTTGTTTTTTTGAACTAAAGAAGGCATTTAAATTGAGTTTCAGGAGATTCATAGACAATCAAATACCATCATAGTTCCGAATAGAAGATGCCAACTAATGATCCAGTGGCATTATTTCTCTGATTTAACAGGGAGCTTTCGAGAAACTAAAGTTTTTGTTTCCTGTGGGAGTATGGTTGCAAAGCTGAAATTGAAAGGGATTAATGGAAGAGTACCACTAAAAATGGAGCTTACGGTTTAGTTTGACTAAGTACAGGAAACCTTACCCGGCTCAAACATGGTAAGGATTTGACAGTTTGATTTTTTCACTTCTGTGGGTGGTGTTCTACAGTTGCTCTTAGCTGGTGGAGCAATTTGCTTGGTTAATTCCAGTACTTGTAAAGTTCACCATGTGAACTAGCCGCAACTGCAGTGGAAGCATCTTTGTCAAGAGGCTCTCAAGAGTTACAAACCCTTTATGTTAATCATGTATTTCTTGTATTTCCTGTAAAACCACTTCTGCCAAGAGGATCTCAGTTGCAAAGTTTTCATGTTAAACACCTATGTCTTACTTTTCACATAGAGTGGGTTTCTCCTAGGAAGAGCCCATCCTGTATGCCCAGGGTTGCAACAGAAGCTGGTCTTAACTATGTAATTCACTTTCCTATCTTCTGCAGTCAGTATTCCAACCAGTGACAGTACCTCCTTCATTGTAAGGATATGCACAGACAGCCCAGTTGTCATCTGAAAAGGACATGGGACTATTCACAGGATGATCAGCAATTTGTATAATTTTCTAGCAGCAGAGAAGGAAATAAATTTCCAAACAATGTATTTAAATGATTGCCTAATTGTATTATATTTTAACTGTAAAAAGCTTTTACACCTAGTTTCCAAAGTACATTCTGCTAAAGCTATAATCACAGCTTTCTTAGGAACAATGATATGTCTTAAGTTTGTTCTGCAGCACTCTGGTCCTCTTTAAATATGTTTATTAATCTGTATTTTGTAGCTTCAGGTTTTCCTTCAAGACGATAATGATTTATGGTATTATTCCATTTGATGACCAGCCTGGCAATTAACTTATAATATCAGATATTAATAAATATGGGAGGTCAATCTGCAGTGTGTGACCAATCTTTCTTCCCCCCTGCCATGTGTTGTACAGGTTTGCTTGGTCCAGAAGTGGGTTGAAGCAGGGAGGAACATTGTGTTGTAGGATACAGGAGAAAATTGGCAGCTTAGGAGCATTTAACATGCCAAAATGTACTAATGCCTGGTACATTAGTCCCTGGTGGTATTACTGCACCTAGATCTCCTCTGAAAGGTCTAGTGGTGTTATGCTAAGTACCAGTAACTTTTGTTTAACTCTCATTGCATGTAGCACTTGAGAAAGGTCACTAGTGACAATTGTGTCTATGAGTTTAATATATTTTGCAGGAGATAGAGATTTCCCCCAACCTGCCCCCTGGCTTAGTTTACTGGTATCTGTCTCGATGCATATGTTAGTTAACTTCGGCTTACAGCTTCTTTTCACAACATTGTGCTCCTCACTGACTGTTACTGCACATGAATGTTAGTTCAGATCAGAGCAAAAGTGAAACACGAGTGGACTGCTGTTTGCGTTTGGAACATGAATTCACTAGTGTGCATGCTGGGGGGGCAGAATATCTGTGGAACAAGTAGGGGTCTGAAAGGTTTGGTGAGTTGTCTAAACAGCTGCATTATTAGCTTCATGCATGTGACCAGCTGGAAGTCTTCTTTATTTTTGGTGAATGATTATAATAACTTCTCTAACGTTTGATGATGATAAGCATATTGAATGACTTCATCCAGTGCTCTGTTTATGGCTGTTGTTTCAAAGTTGTATTTTGTTTTATATTACCATTAGGTAAGAATTTTGTTGTCTAGGACATGAAGTTAATGTCATTTTCAGATTTGTATTTGTTGTTACCTTTTATAATTATAGCTTTTACTCTTTTCTAGGCTATTCAGTTATTTGTGTGCGATCTGCTGCTTTCCATCAGAACATTCATCTGGCAGAAGCAGATTAACAGCAGTCAGTCTCTGGGTGAGCTGTATCAGGCCTCTAGTGCTGAACTAGCTGGATTCCAGCGAGATTTAAGTAACTTAAGGAAGCTTGGCCATACATTTAAAGCAGCTCAGCGCAAGGTGTGTAACTGTGGGGTACTCTTTTTTTCATTATACATTATAAGCATCATGTAGTGTCTTAGCAAATAAACATAATACATATTATGCCTGCTGTGTGCCATGTATTGCAGTGCTGAAGTGGTGTCATGCTCTGGTTTCCTCTGACAAACTAATTTACTTTGATGCTTTATACAGTGCTACTGCAGTTAATTTGTGAGAGCTGAGTGATTGTGCTGGAAGCATCTTATTGTAACAAGTCCATACTGGAAGTAAACAACATTTTTGTAAGTAATGTTTTATATGGGCTGCAGTCGCATGTACTTTGCTTCTCTTTATCAGGTAATATAAATTTGTTGTACAACAGTAAACTTATCTAGAAACCCTAATACTATTTCTATGACATGAAGTGATTATTTTGGAAATAAAGCATGTGAAAGGTTTACATTATAATCCCATTCTACCTTTAGACTGATAATCCTTATTGCTAGTTTGCTAACTTGGATCTTATTTTAAGTATTCATTTGGCTAGAAAGGCCTTACCTGTGGGCTTTCTCATCTGCAAAACAAGATGTATTTAGCCTGATTTCTTTAATATCCATAGCTCCCTGCCTTGCCCCGAGCAGTGCATGCTTTATTTATGTATTTAGTTGCTTGCTTACTTATTGCTTTTGTTGACCCAGAGGCCCTGGAGAAAATTTTCAGTTACAAAATAGGCAATTTTATACAGCAGAGAAAAACTAAAGCTTAAAGTTACAATACTTATTTATTTGTTGACATTTGATTACCAGGAAAGTCCGACAGGGTAGGAGTCCATTTTCAGCAGAGGCCTGGGGAGAAAAGCTCCAAAGTATTGCAAAACATTTTAAGAACAGTAATTTTGCAATCTTCAAAAATAATACAAAAACATCAACAGTTTAAATAATTGCATCAAACTAGACATAATATGAAAACATTGGTTAAGAATAGATAAGTTATATGACAATGATTTAATATTTAAAGAAATTTTAACCGGCTTATAGAAAAATTAAAGGTAAGTTAGTATAATACAAACAGGAATTGCAATATGAAGTGAGAGGAAAGCAGGCTTATGGTATATTTAGAGAGAAAACCAGGTGAGTGAAATTAATAGAAGTAAGGAAGTGAGTGAAGAAGGGAGAGTAAGAAGGTGAAAGGTTTGAAAAGGTACTTGTTCACATTTGAAAAGAGAGTTAAACCAAAGAAAATCTGCTATTAGTAAACGATAGTTATTAAGTATTACTACAAGACAAATTTGCTTATACATTGAGGTTTAAAATGTCAAACTACAATTTTACATTTATGGGCAGAGAAATAAGAAAGAGGAGATGTGTGGGATACGAGTACAAATCAGAGGAGGTAATGAGTAGAAAGCAGAGAGTAGGTGAGGAAAGGTGAATAGTGTGTGCATTTGTTAGGTGATATCGAGAAAAAGAGAGTTACAGTGCAGTTAGGGTAGATGTAGACTGTAGGGAGTATGAGTTTGAATTTTGTTAGAAGGAAAAACTTGTCAGGGGGTAAGTAGAGTCGGTACAAATTGCATTAAGGGCAAAGTGGTAGTAGACAGTAGTAAACTTATATTGATAATTTGCTTTGTTGCAGTATATAGTGGTAATGTAGGTATCTGACAGCCAAGGTAGTCTAGCCTGGGGAGTCTTCATGCTGAAGACTGTGGGTCTGGTGTGACTTTACAGTAAAGACAGCATAGGATGATGATACTGTTGGTACTTCTTGAAACTGTTGTCTGATGGTGTTTTGTGTTAGTAAATAATGTGTTCTCATTTTCTGCCATATGATCTACAGATGATAAATATTAAATATTCTGTTTACTGTGCTGACAGAAATATTTCCTTAGAAAGTTTACCAAGTTGCTGTTTCTGCTAACTACGAACATATTCAGAAATTTGTTGTGCAAATTTTAAATTACAAATGCACGCATATACACAAACACATAAAGAGAAAGTTATCTGCTTGGGCACAAAGATCATAAAAGTGAAAGAATACTATTAGTTGTCAAGTTGCAGTATCATATGAATCTTAGTTTCCTTCAATCTTAGTTTCTTCTTCTTCTTTCGGCTGTTTCCTGGTTAGGGGTCACCACAGCGGATCATCTGACCACTCATGATTGGCAGTGGAGTTTTACGCTGTCAAGATACCAGCCCGGCGCCCAACCTTCCACAGAAGGCACACACATGCACACACTCACACCTAGGGCCAGTTTAGAGTATCCAATCCACCTACTGCATGTCTTTGGGATGTGGGAGGAAACCAGAGCACCCGGAAGAAACCCACGTGACCACAGGGAGGACATGCAGACTCCGCACAGAAGGCACCCCAGCCGAGAATTGAACTGGAGAACCTCTTGCTGTGAGGCGGCAACGCTAACCGCTGCACCACCGAGGCCGCTATATTTTTCTTTTTATTTTGATAAAAAGATGTGTTAGATTGCACCTCAAGGTTTACTTCAAGAAAAGGTAAGCAATATTGATGGGTTCCAGTGTATGAAGATATGAGATTCAGGTGGGAAACTGCAACCATTAAAATGGAGTAAAATCCGCAAAACTTTTTTCACTCTAGAATAAATAATATCTCTCAAAGGGTCATGGGACAATCTATTACTACTACTGTTCTGAGCGAATTTAAACGTAAATCTACAGGATGAACAAAGATGGAACAGGCCATTCTGACTCTAGTACTGCCCTGCCCAAACTACGTACCCAGAAGGAACAGCACTTGTTGGCTGAACAAAGAGAGGGTCTGTGAATGGAAGAGAGTGCACCCTTACCTTTATCAGTACAACTTTTGTTAAGTCCCGAAACTTCATAGATTCCAATACTGCTGTTGGACAGCTCATTTTCTGCTCAATAACATAATGCCATATACAGCACTGATAATATTCAGGCTTTCAGTGTTACCAGTATCAGTCTCAAAATGCCTTTTTTTATGGAATGTAAACTTTGAGTGCAAAACAGTAAGAATATTCAACAAATTGTAAAGGGCCCATTCTATGCTCAGGTGTAGAATATGTTGCAGTCAGACCCAGCTTTAGAATTTGCCATGGATTAGAGTGACCATTGCCAGCCCGAATTTTGGGATCCTCCTCTGCAGTGCTCCATAGATCACCAAGAATATTTCCTTGTATACCATCAGCTTCAGACAAAAGAAAATGAGGAAATCTCCCTCCACATTCTCCATAAACTCATACTTGGAAGATAAAGCTCTTGTAGTCTGAAAGCTGATTTTTGTTCATGAAGAGAGATATTCAGAATCCCAGTAACGTAAGTTGTTTTTCAGGAAATCAGTGGTCTTGATTGTAGAATATTTCCAAAGGGCAACCAAGGAACCCTTCATTCCTAAATGGAGGCTTGGTCATTTTTTTAAGAAACGAGTACATTGTACAATGACTCCTCATTTGACACCTCGACATGTCAAAACCCGTTGACACAGTATCACATCAAAAGCTGATAAATGAACTAGCTTCCTGAAACCTCTCCAAAACAGCACTAGCCTGATTCCAAAGCTACTTAACTGACCACCAGCAAGCAGTTAAGTGGCAAAACCCACTCTCCCCCTTCTACAAGTTTCAGTGGGTGTCCCTCAAGGGTCAGTCCTCGATCCAGTACTCTTCTCTATATTCACCAATAAACTTTCTACTGCTACTAACACGGCTACCATTATCCAATATGCTGATGACTTCTGCCTTATATGCTGAACACCAACTCTCCCCAAACTCCTGGAAATAACACAAAAATCCTTCCTTGATGTAGAACAATACCTTTCTACTCATCAGCTAATACTCAACCCAAACAAAACCAAGGTGATGATCTTTACAAAATGCAAATCACAAGGAACTCAGTCCCCTTCAGTATCGTTTCATCTAACAGTACCAAAATAGAACCAGTAGAACATACAAAACTTTTTGGGGTAACAGTCGATAACTCACTGAAATTTGATTAACATTTGGCTTTAACCATTAAAAAGGTGCATATTAAACTTGGAGCTCTCTATAGAGCAAAACCATTCCTTGCAAATACCTCCAGACAAGCAATAGCCAGAACACATCTCCTGTCCACCCTGCTGTTTGCCTCCCCCGTCTTTACTAATCTAAAAAAAAAAAAGACCTAAACAAACTTAAGGCCTGCTATAAGAAAATAGCTAGATTCACCCTTAGCCATCCAAATAGGACTCTTTGCTGATCTTCACTACAAGAACAAAACAGGTTTGAACTTGCCAACCTCTGCCACCTTAAACAACTAACCATCATCCATTCCAGCATCCACCAACCAGACAACTTCCCAGCTCTCAAAGACCTAGTATAACCATATACCAACAATAGAACTTTGAGATCCTCTGATAAGTTATTACTAGTAACCACAAAAGCCAACAACAGCTACGGTGAATCCCTTTACTCATACAAAATATACAAGATCTGGAACTCCATCCCACAACTAATCATAAACACCACTAATACTAAACATTTCAAATCACTCCTCAAAAACTACCTAAACGACAACTGGCTATGTTCCTGCTCTTCCCCTGGATGACCAGTCACCTCTTCGCTTGGATGAGCAGTCATCATACCCCTCCCCATTCATCCAGTCCTGCCCACTCACCACACACCCCCAGTCCTGCTCTTGTTCCCAGTATCTAAGTACTATTTTCTAATATCTAGTACTGATATTGAATAACAAAGTCTCATCCTTCTCTTCCTGTCATCCTACTAAAACACTTAACTATGTTATTTGTGCACAAGGAACAAAGTGATTTTGATTTTTCTAACTAAACAAATATTTTGCATAAGGCACAAAGTGTTTTTTAAATCTAAACAAACTTGCAGCCTATTACTTATACTGAATTAACATCTGGATAAGATTTGAGTAGCTGTCTTTAAACACTTTCCATATTTTGTATTGCTTTAACCAACTACCTTATCTCAGATCTTTGTATACATTTACTGTACTATTTTTTTGTATTCTTAGCACTTTTGTTTATATTCATACTGTCTGTAAATGTTTTGTTATTTGTTGTTTGTGAAACATGGAGCTTTTCTCCCCAGGCCTCATCTGAAAATGAGCATCCAGCTCAGTCTGACACTGCCAGTAAACAAATGAAAAATAAAATAAATTTGTACTGTTTTCAAGATATGTCCTGTGTGGTGGATGGGAATGTAAGAACACAAGCACCATCCTCCCTAGACGCACATGACAGTTACAGGGTCCCCAAACTCTGGCTGGGTTTGTTCCCCTGTTTTAAAATTATCTGCAGAGCATGCAAAGCAATGCAGGCACGATGGAATGTATTAGACTATCTACTAGTTATGAAGTGCAAAATCTGATTTCTCTAAAATTGTTTGAGTAGTGTCAGTTCTAACCCAAAATTATTTCAAAAGTAGATTGAATTTTATTTATTTATTTTTTATTTTATTTTACATTTGTTAACTGGGCTAGTCTAACTGGATATATGTCCATTTTCATTAGAGGCCCGGGGAGAAAAGCTCCAAACTAACCACAGTTATAACAAGGTTAAAGATTACCATAAATTAGCTTACAAATAGTACTTAACTAGGTAGTAAATAACAGTAAAATAGCAATTAAATCAAATATGTTATGTTGTACATAAAATGACAAAAAAACAGAAAATTGGACGTGACTTTTCAGATGAGAAAAATACTTAGATGTTACAGTAGTTTTACTGTTAACTTTTCGTTTCAGCTAAACAATCATATCTTGATTAGTATATAAACAAGGAAGTGTTATACACAAGGAAGTGTTATAAACAGAGGTGAAAATCTAGTCAGGGTTACTACAAGGGCATAGCCAGTGTGTTTTAAGGTGTAATTTGAGTTTTTGTTTGAAGAGGTGTAGGGAAGGAAGTAATGTAAGTTCACTAGGTAGAAGGTTCCAGTTTTTGCCAACTGTGTTCGAAAAGAGTGAGTCACCTGCCAAGTTGTTGGACATGTTTATGCTAATAGTTTATTCGAAGAGCATAATGTATTGAGATTTTTATAGGGGATTATAAGGTTGGAGAGAATTGAAGTTTTGTTTGGATCATAGAGGATCTTATGGGCTATGGTAAATTGGTTAAATTGAAGCTGATTCAGTAGTTCAAGCCAGCCAAGTTGTTTTAGATTGTGACAATGATGGGTTCTGAAGGGGTTACCAGAGACAAATCGGGCGATGTTATTATAGGAGCTTGCTAGTAGCAAATTGCTTGTAGTTAGGTTAGTGTAGATTGGTGAGGCATAGAACAGTATGGAGATTAGAAGAGATTGGGCAATAGTAGTTCTAGTTGTAGAGGTGAGGAAGGGTCTAATCCTATATAGGGAGCCCAGTCTTCTGTTAACTTTTTTTATAGTGTTGTTAATGTGAATGTCAAAGTTAAGGTTGTTATCGATTGTAATTCCAAGGAGTTTAGTGTAGGATTCTGGTGAAATGAGGATACCATTATTAGAGATGACTGAGAAGTCAAGTGGTGTAGACTTGCGGGTAGGAGAGAAGAGTAAGAGTTTGTTTTTTTTGGGATTTAAGAGGTGAAAGCACTTTAAAAACCATGACTCTACTGTGTTAAACACCTTCTGAGTTATGGATTGTAGTTCAGAAGAAGATTTAGCTGTACAAATGAGTGTAGAATCATCTGCATATTGTATGCAAGTAGCTTGTGGAATAGCTAAATGCAGATCATTTATAAAAATGGAGAAAAGTAGCGGGTCTAGAATTGATCCCTGGGGGACACCCAAGGTGACAGGCAGGAGGGATGATAGATTTTTTTCCCAGAGCACTGCTTGCTGCCTATTGCTGAGGTAGGAGGAGAACCATTGCATAGCTAGCGAGTCAAAAGAAAGTGACTTTAGTATATTTAAAAGCAAAGGGTGGTTCACCATGTCAAAAGCTTTTGAAAGATCTAAGAAGAGAGCTGAGGAGAGAGTATTATTGTTGCGGTTTCTGTTGATAGAGTCAGTGAAGGAAATAAGGGCAGTAGTGGTGCTGTGGAATGGTCTAAAACCATGTTGGGTATTGGCTAGTAAGTTATGCTGAATTAAATGGTTCAGTAGCTGGTGATGAATCCCTTTTTCCATGATTTTAGCTAATGGGGATAATAAAGCTATTGGTCGCTAGTTGGGAGTAGTCGTTTGAGTTACCTCCTTTATGTAGAGGAATGATGTGAGAAATTTTCCATATGTCTGGGATGGTTGCTTCATTTATGGTTCTATTTATAAGAATTGATATGGGATAGGCTACAGCTGTAGCTGCTTTTTGCAAATATTCAGCTGGGATCTGGTCAGCAGAAGGAGTACAAGGCTTCAGTTTTTGGATGAGTTTGAGGATAAATTTGGTAGAGATGGGTTGTAATTTGAAACTGGGACTAGGGCTATTATTGGGATAAGAAAGCTAGAGTTGTCAAGGGATAGTTGACTGGCCAGGGATTGTATGGTCTCAGTAAAGAATGAGTTAAAAGTGTTGGCGATTTCGCTTGGGGTTTTGAGATTAGTGTCTGTTGGACTTGGTGTACTGGAGTGCCCAGGGTTCATGAGTCTACTGATATTGGCCCAAAATTTCTGTGGATTATATTGCTGTGTTTTCTGCATTTTATAGTAGAAGTTTTTTTATCTGAGAGTATTGCTTTTTTTGTTGAGTTTCTCAGCTGTTTAAAAATGTGTTGGTCTGCTGTAAGTTTGGTAGTTCGCCACCTATCCCAAGTTTTGTTTCTGAGTAAGATTTTTTGCCTAGTTTCTTTAGATAGCCAAGGAGCTGGTTTTGATCTAATTCGAATGGTACGCTTAGGTGCATGGTGGTCTAGGATAGTTAGGAATTTAGAGTTGAAGTATTTGACAGCATCTTCAAGTGGTAGCGTTCTTAGGGGAGACCAATTACAAGCAGTAAGTTCACTTTGGAATAGCTGTATGTTAAATTGTTTGTTGCTCCGAATTGAGCGGAATTCTTTTTGTTGTTGCCTGTGCATGCAGTTTCCTTCACTTTTTTAGATTGTGAATGGGTCCATACCTCTCAACTGTACAGATTTTTGGAGAATGTCCAGATTTTGGCCCCAAATTTTTGGTCAGTTTTTCATAAAATTGTGGTTTTCTGTCAAATTAGTAGTAAACCATTAAAAAATTGAAATTTGAAAATAATGACAGACATTTGAGTTTCAGAACATTTGAGTTTCAGACTTCATATCCTTCAGAAGGTTCATGCTAATGCAAAACCTGCTATTCTATCAACTTTCTAATTTTGTAAGAGCAATATTTAAAAATTGTCCCTATTTTTGAGCCTTTGTCCCACTTTTGTGTATGACTTTGTCTAGATTTCTTGCTCTGAGGTTGAGAGATGTGGAATGGGTGCATGTTACACCTTTGTGATATCGCTTGGGGTAAAGAAGCTAACTGAATGCTTTCAAAAGGCATTAATGTTGAGTATTCTGCTGGCAAGTATAAAGTGGCAGTTACATTGCCAGTTTCAGTCATATGTTGCGTATGTGCCCATCTGAGTGTATTTCTCTCTTTCCCCTTATTTCACCTGTTCCCTTACAATCCAAAGTACATTTACTAGAGCAGTAATGTATCCTATAAGGTCTTATATAACTATATTGTTTCTTTGTGGTGTCTGTTGAGTAAAGCCATATTTTATTACAGGACTTTGATCTCTGAATATTTTGAAACATGTAAACTTCCTGCCTATTTTAAGTGTTAGTTGCTTGAGTTAATGTTGATTATCTCCTACACTTTCAGTTTGGATTACTGGTTAAATTGATTATTTACTGCACTTCCAAGCACTTTCAGTGATTTAAGGTTAGACTAGTTAGGTCTGCATTCTAGTGGCATTGGAGAGTAGCCTGGTTTCATTCTGTGCTGAAAAGCACTGTTGAAACTTCAGAATGTTTGTATTGTGGTTGGTCAGAGGACTGTTTTGCTTGTTTACTGGTTTTCTGAGCCTGTATAAAGGTGCTGGGTTTGTGCGAGGCTTGGCATAAGCAATGGCCTGTGAGGCTATTCTAAGCCTATCCCCCTTCCTTTAATTCCCAGATTCATCCAGAAAGCAGTAAGGTGCAAGGCTGCTTTCATCCACATAGCCTTCTTGTAGTTCATTCAGATTTAGTTCCCTGTTCTGAAGCGTTACCTTGTAAAGCCATCCTGGATTGTGGATCCCATTCCAGATGTGATCACTTACCCATCTTGCAAGCCTCAACTGGACATTATGAATTTAAGGTTAACCACCTGGGTTCTCCACTTTCAGTAATGGACAGAAATCATTGTCTCTTCTATGAAGTGTTCAGGATTCTTATGGCTTCCCAGAAGGATTCTATAAAGAAGATCTTTCACAGTAAATGTAAATATTTTGTTGTATGGGCTGACACTCAAGACATTGACACCTTTTGTGTATCATTGCCTGACATTCTTAAATTTTTAATTTATTTTTCAGGCCAATTTTTCCACTATGAATATGCAGCTAGTGGCTGTTTCCAGTTTTCATGTTTGGTTTGTGGACTGTTCTTTAACTTCTCATAAGTTATGCAAGATCTTTAAAGAGATCTTTCTCCTTAGACCTCCTGTCAAAGACTCTGTATGACCATGGGATCTGAATTTAGTATTGGAAGCTTTAACCAAGGCCCTCTTTGTCCTGGCTTCCATGGCTCAATTGAAGTTTCTGTCCTGGAAAAACACTGGTTTTGGTGACCATTACTTCAGCCAGGAGACTATTAGAGCTGCTAGCTTTGTCTTCCTCTTCTCCCTACATCATCTTTCATAAGGACAGCATATCTCTCAGGAAAAGTCCTGAGGTCTGATATGACAAATCCTCCCACCATCCCTTGTCCTTCTACAGTAAGACCTGAAGGATTGTGCATTTTACACCATGTGTTCTGAGGTTGTTTTTTCCAAGTTAATATTTCTCCCTGAATCTTGGGCATTAATCAAGATCTGAGGTAGACTAGGAGAATGATGAATTATGGAAGGGAAAAAGTTGAAGGGGGTCAAGATGGGAGCACTGACGTTGCCAGATTGGATCGAATGATTGGCTCTAAGGACCCACAGGTAATTTCGGATGGACATGAATGATAGGATCTGTTGTTATGCTAAGTACATAACTTTCATTTTCCTAGCATTGGCTTGTTCAGTGCTCTAGGCTCCCTCTATCACGTGGCATGAAAGCGCTTAAGGTATTGGTAGCCAAATCTCTCTTTTGCTTCATCTCTGCTCAAGCTGGTTAACAGCTTTGGCATGTGGAAGATGCCCTTAAGTTTTGGAAACTGTCTGGCTGTTATGTCCTAAGCAGGATATAACCCATGTAGCTAAGGCTACTGCAGCTGTGATCACTCAAACATCTACTGTTATGGTAAGTTTATGTACACAACTGTACTTTCTCCAGAGATGAAGTTAAGATACAAGATGATGGTATGTTGCAGGCCTGTAATGAAGGCTTAGTATTTATATTGTGATACAATCTGAAAGGAAACACATAGCGATGTTATTTTAGACCACCAGTCACTTTCAAGACCAATACTAATGCATACAGCATTGTTAGTATTCAATGTCAGTCCTAACGTGGTAAACGAGTAAAACATTTCTGTGCAGTATGATTAAAGAGTGGAAATAATTGCTTTGAGTGAGGGGGTTGGAGGCCCTTGATAATCAGGTCATCTGCACTGAGCAAAGAAGTAGTAGACAGTGCAGTGACTTTGAAAGTGTTGCTAAATATGAAGAGTAATAGGGGACCTTGACCTGGGCCTTTAGGTTCATCAAGACTAACCTCATGTAAATGTGAGAGGAGAATGCCCACCTCATAGCTTAAATGACCTTCCTCTGACTAGCTGCTGATCTTGTTAACAATGATTGGTGAGAAGATGTATTATGTGAGTTTATTTACATGTTTATGGTGCTGTGCAGAGTCTGATGCTTTGATGTGGTCAATAATGATGGTCATTGTGAATTTATCCTGATCCATGCTGTAGAGAATTTGGTTAGAGTGACAAAGAGGAGCAATTAAGGTACTGTGGCATTTCCAGGAGCCATGTCATTAGGAGATGTAAGGATTGACATAGTTGAGATAAGGTATGAGATGAGTGTCAGTGGTACACACTTGCCTTTGATGCAGAAAGCTCTGGGTTTTATTCCCACACCACAAAGATGAATCTCTGACCCTGTAGTACAACATAAGTGTGTGGGGTGCTGCATTCCTTAGTGTGTTGCCCTTTAGATGAGGTCACATGTGCTTTAGTTGATGGTAGCTCAGGTGGATGTAAAAGATCTGATGTCACGTGTCAAAAAGTGTAGGGTTGCTTCATTATTTTATGTTGATTTTATGTCGTATAAAAATTAAAATAAATTATTTATACACACATTTTTACAGTCATACATGTCCTTTTGTGTTGATAACTTATGCATAATTTTATCGACACAAAAGAACGTAACTAAACAGTTCCATTTCTTTTATTATTTTTTCTTTTATATGTATATTCTACCCCTCCTTTTCTTCCACAGCCATCTTTTTATTTCGGCTAATGCACCATCCTCTTCCATTTTCTTGTTATACAACAAATTCTAACATCTTGTTCTCCACGGTACCTATATTGTCACAACAGTACTTTATCCCATTTGTCAATATCACATTTCTTTATAGGTTCATAGAAGTTTAATAGGCTAACGGCCCAAGTAACCTTGCAAGTCGAGCCATATTTAACTTGAGTTTCCAAATTTTCAATAGCTAGATGAACGAAGTTCACAGAGGTATGAGCCTATATAGTATCGAATACCGACTGCTCCTGTCCATGAGGGACATGGGCACCACTGCAGGAGTAAAGTTATGATTACCCATCCATTTATCTACATTGTGCTTGAAGAGGGTCAGGGATAGGCTTTGCTTTACATGAATGGGAAGCTTATTCCAGAGAAGTAGCCACCTGTGAGAGATGTATCTATCTCTCCAACACGATTTATTTATGTCAGAGGCTAGGTTAAGATCCTTGAAATGAGTGACCCTCTTGCAGTTTGATTTACAAATTTGTAACATTTCCACAGGGCCAGATCAGAGAATGCCTTGTAGGCTAGACACAGATTTCCCCTTAGTAGTCTGGGAGACTGAATACAGTGATCGGGCTTTCAATCTTTCTGCTTAGGACTTGTTTTTTATACCCTGTATCTTCCTGGTGAGAAACCTCTGGGGTCGATCCAGCTGTGCTAGATGTCTGGTGAGATACATGCAAAAGAGTGCATTGCACTCAGTTACTGGTCTGGTGAGGGCTGAATACAGTGGAATTTCAACATTCTTTGATCTGGATACCATGCTGTTACTTATGAGTTGAGCCGCATGGAAGGACTTTCTCACCACTGTGTATACATGGTGGTCGAAGTTCAGATTAATATCAACTGAGTACCCAGGTCACATTCCACTAGGTCTGCTGTTAGAGGGTTGCTGTCTGTATTGTAATTAGCTGGGGTATTTTGCTTTTCCAAGGGAATAATTATGCATTTTTTTAATATAGTTTTAATCCATGGCTCTGGCACTAATCATTTGTCTGCTTTAATCCTGCAGTATATCAGTATCATTTGTGGATTCAGTGATTGCCCTAATTTGCAGTCATCCACGAACTTGGCAAGCCAAAGGCCGTCCACATTTGTCTTGACTTCTGAGAAATAAATACTGAACAGGAGAGGGCCTTATACAGAGCTCTGTGGCATGCCAATGGTGACTGTCCTCTTGCTAGAGGTTTATTCACTCAGTTTGACAGTATGTGTTCTGTCAGAAAGCCATCTGGCTACCCATCACTGGCTACTCACCTGGTGATGTAGGGATTTATGCCCAGTTGAGAAAGTTTCTGTATAATACCTGAGTGAGGAATAGTGTCAAATGCCTTAGCCATGTCAAAGTAGGGGGTATGCACAGTTTTTCCCCTCATCCATGGCCTTGTTGACCTTCTCAAAGAAGTCAACCAGATTTAACAGGCGCAATCTATCCTTAAAAAATCTGAAATGGGTTGGGTTCAGAGTCTAGAGATTAGCTATGTCCTTGTTGATAAGAAGATCCATGATGATTCTTTCCATGGCCTTGCAGATAAGTCAGTCTTATGGGTCTATAATTTCTCGAGTCAGTTGATGGTCTCCCCTTGTACAGAGGAATGGTTGTTGCTGTCCTGCATTCTGCCTGAACATAGCCTGTCTGAAGGCTGTAGTTAAATTGGGATCCAAGTGGGTCTTCTAGGTTATGTTTTAAGTTATTTAAAAGGCAACTGGGATATTGTCAGGACCCGTTGATGCCATGTTTTAGCCTTAGCAATTGCAGAGATGACTTGCTGTCTTGAGATGATAGTCTAAGGAGTGGTGGCAGATATACTTAGGGGGATGACTGGTGGGGACAGGGGGGTGAAGTTTGATCCAAATCTGTCAGCTAGCAGGTTGGCTGTTTTCTCTAGTTGAGTATAGGTGGTGGTGCCATCCACAACCAACTCTGCCCACAGCTGGGTATTCCCCTTAAGATTTCAGATGTAGTTAAAAATGCTTTGTGATTTTACTTGGCTAGGGAGGCTATTTTTGCTTCATAATTTGCTTTTGAGGACTTGACCAGATCTCTGATTTCTTTGTTTAGCTAGTGAGGGATTTGTTCTTCAATTGAGCCCATTCCCACTTATTTTTGGACATTAGTTTCTTTCTTTTGCTGTACAGCCTGTTTATACCAGAGGTGTACCAGGGTGGCTTGTTTTTCTGGCAAGACCTGGTTTTAATCCAGTTTGTTACTGCTGATTCTATACAACTACTTAAGTGGCTATCCGGGGCATTGGTGTACACCTCTGCATAAGATTCTATGTTTTCAGCATTCTTGGAGCTTTGAAATTTCTCATGCCATCGCTTAGAGATATGTCTTGGAGAAATTCTTTAGCATTTTTGAGCTTGGTGGGGTATCTGTCCTTGTATTTATTTCAAAGGAGACCTTTTGTGATCTAATCTTACCAAAAAGGACATTGCACTGGGGGGGGGCGCACATGGTGCAACACTCCACCATGTTAGTGAGTACTATGTCTAGGATATTTCAGCCCCCTAGTGCTGTACTTTATTATACTTCCCCGTGTAATAGCATACTCATATTCATACATTTAAACTTTTCCATCCCATATTTATTTTTAAACTTTTCCCTAAATTCTTTATTCATTTTGCAATTTAAAAACAATGTTTTGTTGTTTCTTCTTCACTGCAATCAACACATTTTCTTGCCTTCATCACCTTATATTTCATATTTCCTTTCACTGGTAACATGTCTAATAAAATTCTCCAAAACCAATCCTCTGCTTCATAAAAATTTCAATCCTTGTTCTTTTATTGCCTTTTTTCATCTTATGTTAATTCATTCCATGGGTACACCAGTTTCTTTTTCTAAAATCTTATTATGTCATTCTTTTCTTTTCCCATCCACTTCCCTTACTTATAACTTCCATATTTTCATATTTTGTCATATTCTTCTTCTTTCCTTTTGTTTTTCCTTCCCATACATTTTTATATTTTTCATATCACATCTTACCTATCATTTCTTTTTGTCCTTCTTTTAATTACGCAAAATAAATGCGTTGATGCTAAGTGCACTACTGTTTTTTTTAATTCAAACCACATTCTTTATTATAAATTATCCCCTTTCTCACTGGGTTCAGTCTTCATCTCCAAGAAAAGCTATAAGATAGCTCTAATAACTTTTTCCATTTGAGTGGGAAATATATATTCCTCCTAAATATGTTATTTTTCCTAATACATGTGTTTTCAGCGTATGTATTTTTTTTTGTGAAATAAGTAAAAAAAAATTTCACAACGCAAACAATTTTTTTTTATTTTTCCAGTATATATCCCCATTGACTTATTACAATTTCATACTTACTGTGATGTGGTCTGGAGGTGTGAAAAGTGTGACAAAAGGAAATACTGTTAGCACAGGTGGCTGGAATTTTGTAAATATATGTTATTGGTGAATATCGAAGTGATTTATACAAGATGCTTGTGTTACAAATATATTAGAACTGTATGTCATGTTTATATCAAAATACTTGTACAGACATGTGTGCTGAAAAGGTATTTGTAGAGTGCTATGTATGAAATGCAACCACAATGTGGCCTACTAGAAGAGAACAGAAGGTTACCTGCACTATTGTAAATATTTAAATGTATATATTTAACAGAGGAAACTAGGAGGTTAACCTCAGTCCAGCAAACATTACAAAAATATCTGAAATTAAATTACTTTATAGGCTACGCAACAAACAGGCTAACCCTCAAGTTTTCAATGCAGTTAGTGACACAAAGTCTGTATTAGAAAGCTTTCTGTGTTGTCTTTGGAGTAAACTAATTTCTAGTCTGAAAGCATGAAGGGAATACAATTGTTTTATGAATTCTAGCATCTGCCAAAGATCTGACTATGTAGTTTTGCAGGTCGATGGTAAATATTGCCAGCTGACAGCAATGGGGGTTTTGGCCTGGGAACTAGAAGTCAGATGACCAAAAATTATGTCATTCTGCAAGCTATCCCAGCAATAATATTTTAGATATTAATGAGAATTCTCCTAGTAAGACAGAGCATTCTGTGTTCAGTCTTGGACCTGACAAGAATCATTCACCACAACATCTGCCTTGTTCTAATGAAGTAAGTTTCGAGGGAACAGTATAGCTCTCTTAGATACAGTCAAGAATATAGTAAAGCTTACTTTAGATGTTTTTCTTAATTTGTGAGAGCCTGTACTGCAATGTTATTTTACATATTTCATGTGGTTCTGAACTCTGATGTCACTGTGACTATATATTCAGTATTGTCTTGTTCTTTTATTATTTATTATTAAATATATTTAAATATTTCATTGTGGCTGACCTATGTAGAGATATTTAAGTTTTGAGAGTACTTGCATGTTGATGTAGTGACACTGTGTGGTCCACTCCTAATAGCCTTGCTCTTGGTCAAAGTACCATTTGTATTAATGTTAATATTACACAATAAGATTGGACACCCTTTGTTAAGGACCTTAAAGAAGCTGATAAGAGCTTCTGGTGGCAGTGATAACTACCTTATAGTCTGGGCAGAAGCTAGTAAACCTGTGCCATCCTTTCCCAGGTGTGTGTGTGTGTGTGTGTGTGTGTGTGTGTGTGTGTGTGTGTGTGTGTGTGTGTGTGTGTGTGTGTGTGTGCGCACGTGCGTGTGTAAAACAAATTTCCAAGAGTGTGTGTGTGTCAGCTACTTCGGCAGGGACACAAAGCACTGGTTGGACAGAGAGTGTGCTGGAGGACTTGGTTTGGAACCCTGGCTAAGGACTCAACTCTATAGCTGTGCCAGTGGGGTGTCTTATTGGGGATCTGAAGAAAGAGTGAGAAACCAGCCCCGGACTGACTGTGGTCTCTGTGTGCTCTTAAGGGAAATTGCACTTGATGCAGAGAGCTGCATCTGGAAATACTGTGTGTGTCTACCTGTTATCCTGTCAGTGAACTTTTCTCACTGTTGCCAGTGGTGAGGATTGAGGCTCCTTGATTACTGGTCCATTGGTGGGTCATCACACTTACCAAATGTCTCTCCCAAGATCTTTACTTCCTTTCTTGTGAAATATATTCTGTTTGTTTATATTTTTGCACACATCCCTTATACTTATTACAAACTCACTTATCCGTCCCTTGTTTCTTTTTTATTAGAACTAAATCATCTAAATATGCCATTGATATTGGTAATGTAATGTTTCCTTCCATCTCGCATCTTGCCTCCCTCACTTCATATATGCATGTCTGCACTACTGCATTCATTACTATTACAAATAAGCACATACTCACTGAGCATTCCTGTTTTACTCGTTTCTTAATACTTATTTTTCCCATGCATCCATTTATCATAACTTGCAGTCATGAATGTTCATAACATTTCTTTATTACATTAATACTTTTTTCTCCTATGCCATTAGCCTCTAAAATTTGTCACATTGATTCATGGCCCACTTTTTCAAATGCTTTAGCTACGCCATGTCATATCAGTCTTATGTCTTTATTTTCTTTCAGTATGTTTTCTACTACTGTTTTGTTATAATTAACATTACTTTCACCTCTCTTCCTTTTGTACCATAAATCCCTTCTCCTCTATCTCATCCGATACTTTCTTCATCCTTTCCTGTAGTATTTTCATAAATGTTTTATAGCCAGTATTCTCAAGTGTTATGGTCCTCCAATTTTTATATTTTTTCTCTCATCCTTTTTCCATATAAATGTTATCACTCCACCACATACGTCTTCTTTTGTTGTACCTTCCTTCATGCATTCACTTAATATTTAAATAAAGCTTTTCTTTTGTAGTCATTAATTTCCTTGTAATACTCATAATGTATACCATCTAATCCCAGCAATGGTTCATTCTTACCTTCTTTTATCACATTCTCACTTTCCTCTGTTATTTCATTTTCTTAAAAAAGCCTTACTTTTTCTGATATTTTTTTCACTTTCCATTCTTTTTACCCATCCATTTCCTCTTTTCTGTACACTTTCTCTGCAAAACATTCTACCACCACCATAATTTCGTCTTGTTTGTATTTTATTTTTCCTTTGCCATCTAAGATAGCATCTATTCTTCTTTCTATTACTTTTACTTCTTTTTCCAAACTGAGGGGAAGCCTTTTCTTTTTTTCCTTTCAGAAAAAATATTACCTATGTAACACTGTTTTTATTTTTTCTCTGTTCTTTCGTGCATCTAATTTTCTGTTCCTGTTATTTTGTCACTTAATTTCTCTATTCCTTTCTCATAATTTTGTTAAATTTCTTTGTTTTTCATCTTATTTCTTTTGTATTGTTCTTTTGAGTTCTAAATATTTATTTTTTTATACTTCTGCTTGTATATTGCGAACCACTATGTCCAATTTTTATAAACCATTTCATTGTCATATGAATTTTCCATATTTCTCTTTCTCATCATTTCCTTTTACTTTTTTAATCACTGCAGTTTATCTCTTTATCCCTTTCTCTCCTTTATTATTTCACCCTCTTCCCCTATTCTAGCCCCATACCACCATTATTTCTTTCACGATTTTAGAATAAAGTGTATAATCAATTTCATTCTTAAAATTCCCTTTTTATATGTCCATTCTCTGACTTTTCTACTTTAAAATCTCCATATTTTATTAAATCTCTTAACATTTTAATATTCTGTGTTATTTTTCCCTTTTCTTTCCTCGGGTTACAATTAAAATCTCCTACTGTCACTAGAGGCATATTTAATAACATAAATGTTTTCATTTCTTCAAGCAACCGTTTTCTGTCTGTCATATTAATATATGCATACATCACTACTAATCTTATACATTTTGGTGTCATTCTCATATCACATAGCACTGCCCATCTTGGTACCACTATTGTTACATCTAAAATTCTTATTTCTTTATTTTTTTATAATAATTCCTATTCCAAAACCTGCCTCATTTCCTACCAAAGAATATGGCCCTCCTGTACTGCCTATATTCATTTCCTTTTTTTCTTTTTTGTCATATCTGGTATCTAGCAAACAAAAAACATCCATTTTTATTTCTTTACACCATTTCACTACCACACCACCAATCTTGTTATATAAATTCTAATGCTATTCACATTTAATTCTAAAATTCTTACATCATCCTTTTCCTTTTTTGTGTTTTACTTTCAGATCTTATTTTCTTTTCCTTCTCCTAAATCTCAAGGTAATTGATATTTCACTGTCTTGTTCTTGTTCTTTTCCTGTCCCAATTTCTTCCTATTCTTCCTCTTTACTTTCTAAAAAATGTAGATTAGGTTCATAGGTTGGTACTAGGCTATCGGCCCTAGGGCCTATACAAGCCTAGCCATAACAATTCCATGGCTATTTCTTCCCACAGGTATGTTCTCTTCCTGTCTATTAGTAACATCACTTTGAACCGTTATTTCTTCTCTACGTACTTCTTCTTTGTTTAACCTTTCTTCAGTATCCCCTCCCACAAGCCACTTTGTCTTTTAATATTTTCTGTAATAATATTTTCTACTCTTTGCCTTTATTCTGGGCTTTCCTCTTCATGTACTCTTTCCTCTACTAGTATGAAAGAGTCATACCAGCAATGTCCAAATTCTTTGCGTTTTCTACACAAGGTGTAGCTTTTCCCTGTATTGGTCACACTATTATTTATTACAGTCTTGTAGTACATGATTTTAATCCCTACAGAAATAGTATGCTTTGGGGTAACCCCAGTACTTAACAAATCCTCTCTTACCATTCACTATTATTGTATTTGAAATATTTTGAATTTTCCTATCCTTAACATCCATTGTTGACTTCCCAAACCCTAGTCCATACATTTATTTCATCTCATACTTTTTTTTTAATTTCATGTACTTTACTACTTAGTGAAAAATCGTTTTAACTCATGCTCATCCTTATCTGAAACCCTAAATGCACATTTATTTTCTTTTTTAGTTGTAGTCCCAAGTTCTGCATTCCTTTTTTTAGTCTTGGACATATTTTTTCCCAGCACGTTAAAGCTTTCAGGTGTTATTTCACAAAATGTTTCATCTCCCAGATGAATTAATACTGTTGTGTCTTTAAAGTTAAAATTCTAGTGGAAAAATAATACTCTTCATAATGTCATACCTGTCCAAACTGCCATCACTTTTACTTATTCTTAACACTGGTCATCCTCTCTGTGGTGGTTGAGAAACTGCAACTGTTTGTCTCCTCTAATTTTTCTTCCTTGTCTTGCTGCATCTGCATAATTTCTCCTTTCTTCTAACAAAAATCCCTGTTGCAGAGGTAAACCCTGAAAATTGGCTATTCCACCTGCAGAGAATACCGCCATTATTTTCCTTTCACCGGCAGTTCTTTGTTTCCAGTCTCTCAGTTTCTTCATCCGGTAACACTCTCTCCACAGTATCACTTCATCTGTCTTTTTCACCTTCCTTGCTTCATTAAATTTATCAACACTTGTGTCTCCAGTCCTCCATTTTCCAGCTATATAGTAGCAATTATTTCATTTCCTTCTCCTCCATTCAGTAATTTTTCTCTCCTGTCATCAGCTTTAATAAACTCTCCATCATGGGATTCATGGAGCTGCAGTAGCTGGCTTCCAGTGCTTCTCCTTAAAAAGTAGAGGAGGTTCCCAGATTTCCCCAGTAGTGTGTGAATACCACCTTGAGTGTCCCCTAAGAAGAGGCAAGTAGCCCAGTGTGACTAACCTGGTCAACTAAGGATAAATAAATAAAGTATCATGAGAAGAGGTGGTTTCCTCAGTACCTTTTGCAGGGGGAGAGTGAGATGGGTTGGTACAGCATGAGATGCAATGGACTGCCCTGATTGAGCAGTAACTGTTAATTTCATTCAGAATAGAATGTAAATTTACCCTCAGCTGCAAACTTATTGACTCCCACTGAATATTTGCTAATGGGAAAAAAAAAATAAGCTAATATCTTTGCAGATGTAAGAAACGTAGCATTTTCATGACTTTCATCATTTTGTCTTATATTTCAAGTCTTCTTGCTAAAAAAACAGTTGTTTATAGCTTAAGCCAAGGGCATTAATCTAGAAATATCTTAATTCTACATATATTATGTAATAAAATGTAATGTACAGTGATTCCTTACTAAAAGAATACAGGGCACAAGTAATATGTCTTATGCAGACCGCCTCAAGGCCCTCTCCCTGAATTCTGTCTCCTACAGGCTTTTGAGGGGAGATCTATGCCTGGCATACAGGGCATTGTCAGACTCCACTCTGATGGACCTCCTGCATATCCACAAAACAAACAGTACCAGAATTACCCATTCTAAAGACTTGCACATTGCTTGTGATATAAATAGGACCTGTTGAGGAGATAGGTATGTATCCCAGAGACTACCCTGTCTATGGAACAGGCTCTTCCTCCATGTGAAGCAGAGTTCCTCCCTAATCCAATTCAAGTACAACTTGGACAATTGGATGGGAAACCAGAAATTCATCCCTGGTTTAGCACCTATGTCTCTTATGCAAACAGGTAACCTGTAAATGGTTCATCTCCCAGGCCCATGCTTACACTTATCAAGGGTATCAGAACTCATCAGATATTTGGAATGCATGGCTAGACTTAAAAAGGTTCTTGTGGTCATTAGCCTAAGAAACACCTATGAACGTATGAATATAATATAATATAATATAACCACTGCACTTTTACTCCACAGTCACACCCCAGCAGTCCAAGATCACAGCATATTAACATTAAACTTGCTTTTATCCTGCCTTTCTTCTCTTGTTATACTGTAAAACCTCTGTTTCTTACATGTAAAATAGTACTTGTTTACTTTAATATTTTTAAGACATGTAACAATCACTGAAAAAGCTGCACAACATTTAAGATACCTCTGACTACTCATTACACAAAACTGTTTTAATGTATAACTTTAATATATATATATATAACATGCAGTTTATATCATGAAATGGTTTATGTAAATACTAATAAGTATAAAAATTGTTCAGTTAATTTTTCTGTTTTAATGTCCTTATAAACATTAATGATATAAAATGGAGTATATGCTTTACAGCCCACCCACAAGTTTAACAAAGTCAAAAAATTTCCAGTTTTCATCAGCCACTTTTTCTTGCAAAGCCATATTTCACAAATTTGATTGATGCTTTGCAGTCTCCTGTTTGTTCACTAATTTCAGTGTTGCTGGTCTTCTTCCTGTTCATTTCCATCTCCCAGTACCAGATTATGGTTCAAGTACAAGGTAGTCCTGATTCTTCTAGTCAATTCCTGTGCTTTTTTTCTGTCTCTCAAGCATTTTCATTTGGAACATTGGAAAGGATTTCACTGGTAAAGTCTCTCTGTGAGCTTTATTGTCAGAAGAATGAGAAGCAGACTCCCCTAATGTTTGCTGGTACATGTTTTGTTGGATAAACTTTTTTTATTTCCTCCTTAGCCTGTTCTGAATCCAAAAATCCCTTTGATCCTCCAATAAAAAAATATTCTGAAGACAGCTGGATATAGAATCTTGAATCTCACATCTGCCTCTCAACATTCCTAGATTGCTGGGATAAATTGGATTCTTTTTTGCCTGGTGTACAGTGAATAATCAATTTCCACAAACATTCTGCTGTCTCCAATTTTTTGTACTTTTCCCTTCTATCCCACTTTTGTCAGGATCAACTCTTTCTGCTGGTATGATTGCATTTTTACTAATACAGGTCTTGTCTGATTTCTGATGGCTAGGTTCGGAGCATACACTCTGTGCCCTTTTGATTAATAAATCCTGTTGTGGAATACCAGTCAAGTTGCTTATTTGTGCTTTCATAAAATTAATACAGTCACATTGCTTATTTGTGCTTTCATCTGTTCCTTCCAGTTTCTCTATGTATTCCATCTTGTAAATAGCTCCTCTTGAGAAGTTTCATACTCAAGACAGCCTTTTCTTCATTTCAGCCTCTGATTCTTGCAGTTTTATCAGTTCATCTGAATAGCTAGTTAAAGCTTCTTCTATTTTTTCAGCCTTTTGTTTTTTGAGTTTATATTCTCCTTCAATGTTTAATTTATTTTAATCACCTCTGAGTACATTTGATTTATGTTTTTCCCTCTAAATTACTGGAAGTAATCTATTTTACCAAACCTGAAGCTTGTGCAGTTTGTTGCTGAACACCTGCAGGAGTCTTCTCATGTAGTGTTTTCTCTTCACCTTTTCTAGTTGATTTTCTTTCAGGTTCTCTAAATTTCTTCTTTGCTAGCATCCAGACAGTGTACTTACAAGCCAGTAACTGGATTTTACTCAAGCCGACAATATCACTGCCTCTTTATTTCTCAGTTTCTATTTTCATACTGAGAGAACTGAAATTGAGTTGTTTATCAGTGCACAGCCATTTTGTCGAACTAAAAACAGTCAGAGTCTTAACAGTTTTGAAGCATGACAGTCTTTTGTTTTTGTTTTAGCATGAATAACCTTCTTACATTTTTCTTAATTAAGGTGCTGAAGAGTTGTTGGTGCATCTAGTAGTAATTGTGAAATTCTCCTGTAGGAGTAACATAATGTTCATGTAGCATTTGAGAACTGGGCTGCATTAATATTGAACTGTAATGTACTCCCAGGCAGTGTTGGCCAGTTGTGTTAACAATAGGTTTTACTGATTTTGCATAAATCTTAGTGAAAAAGGATGTTGCTTCACAACTATAGTCAGTTCCTCCTTGGTTAAATCCGACCACAAACTGATCACCATGGAACTCTCCATCTCACCTACACCCCCCCCCCCCCTCGCTAAGGTGACCACCCTGAAAAACTTCTCTAAAGCCATCTCATGCCAATGGAAAATAGCTGCATGATTGCCAAGTCATACACCAGTGCACTGTACAAGCACGCACATAAATGCATGGACCTTGCCATACCAGATAGAACTAAGACGCTCTCCTCCAAAAAAAGGAAGCCAATCTGGTGGTTCCCAGCCATCAGTAAACTCTACAGCAGAAGGAAGAAACTGTTGCAGAAAAAATGTTGTCACAAGACTGGAAAACCTTCCTTGTCAGTCTCAACAAAAAGCTGAGATCTCTTATCAAATCCTCTAAAGCCAGCTATGAAGGCAGAATTGAGGCTGACACCAAAACCAGCCACAAAGCATTCTATAACTATATCAGAAATCTCCAAGGCAATACCCAGATTTGCTGTGGGTTATTGCACAATGGCACCGCCTATACAGAGCCAACAGATATAGCCAACATACTGGCCATCAGATTCAGTGCCAACTTTACTCCCCTCCAAAGGGCCCTATCACAATACCAGAAGAAAGCTTGGTACCCACCATTTCTTGGCACAGGTAAAAGCAGCATTGTCCAAAGCCAAGAATACAGCATCCATGGGAACTGATAATATCCATGGCTGCATCCTACATGAGCTACAAAATGAACTTGCACCACATCTGTGTGCCCTGTTCAATCACACCCTTACCTCAGGCTATATCCCTAATGAATGGTGCACTGCTACAGTCATCCCACTCCATAAAGGGAAAGCAACTACTGACCCTGGGAACTATCGCCCCATTAGCCTGATGGGTCTGGTATGCAAAGCTATGGAGTGCATTATCACGGACCTGCTTAACAAAGATATAGGCAGTCTCCAAATTCTTTACCCCACACAGTTTGGCTTTGTCCAGTGGAGATCCTGCCTGCTGAACCTGGTTGACATCTTCGAAGCAGTCACCAAGGCTGTGGTTGAGGGTAAGGCAGTGCATACAGCCTACCTCAACCTGGCCAAGGCCTTTGATACCATTCCCCACTCAAGTATCATTGATAAACTCACCAAACTAGGCATCAATCCTTACATCACTAGGTGGGTTGCAAATTGTCTCACAGACAGGTCCCACAGAGTGAAAGTTGCAGATTCTAAGTCAGACTGTTGACCAGTCACAAGTGGGGTCCCACAGGGCTCGGTCCTGGGCTCTCTCCTGTTTAGCATCTACTTTTCAGAAGTCCAGGCCAACACAGAAGGACTCTGGCTGACCAACTTCACTGAGTCATTATCAACTCCCCAAGTGATGCAGACATCCTACAAGAGGGCCTTTCTGAGACCAATGACTGGTGTCGGAATTATGGCCTGAAGCTTAACACCCAAAAATGCGTGCTCATCCCCTTTGGAAGAAACTCAGTTCCCATGAATAACCATGTTGATGCGAGCTCACTGAACACTGAAGGGGCCATCCACGTCGACAACCACCTCACCTTCGACCACCACATTGCCACTATTGTCAGAAAGTCCTTGTACGTGGCACATCTTATAACCAAAGGTTTCACATCCAGGAAGAAAGAGGTCATCATCCCTTTCTACTCATCCCTCATTAGACCAGTCATCGAATATAATGCCCCATTTGGCATGTACCTGACCAGACACCTACAACAGCTGGAGACGCCACAGAAGTACCTCACAAAAAGGATCCTAGGCCTTAAACACTTGTCCTACATGGGCAGACTTAAGAAACTTCAGTTGTTTCTCTGTCTCTTATCGTCTACTTAAAGGTGATCTCTGCTTGACTTGCAAAGCCAAGTCCGACCCAGCCCTTCTTGAAATGCTACACCTAAAGAAATCCCAATCCCCCGCTTCACACACTCCAGAGATCACAACCTCATTACCACAATTAACAGAACATGCTGGAGGGATATGTTCATCTCCCAAAGACTGCCCATACTCTGGAATATGCTTCCTATTCATGTCAAGCAGAGCACCTCGCTGGCCCTCTTGACGAGTGGATGGGTAACAGAAAGTTCACGCCAGGGATCACTCCAGTTGCCCTGGCAGAGACCTAGGTCAGTACCTTTGGTGCCTGGGCAATTTTTTTGAGCTAGGCTTGTAAAGGCTCCAGGGCCATTAGCCTAGTACACACCTATGTGATGATTGCACATTGATCTCTGAAGAAAGGAGCGTGAACAGGAGTAGAGAGCCTGGCTGTTGTTTTGTTAAGTATCCTGTCAAACAGGACCATGCTTAATTGTTTTTTTTGTTTTTTTTTTTTTGGTCTCGACGAAGTGGTTAAGTAGTTGTTATAGGCTTTATGCGTCTAGGGTGTGTTCATTGTGTTGGAGTTCCATTGCTGCCAATGTTGAATCGGTTCATTTGGCTGTGAATTGACAGTAAAAAGTTCCTTGACAGACTCTGTCAGATGGGGATGTATGGCAGTAATAGTATGTTTTTAGATGACCTTCAATAGTCAGGCAGAAGCAAATGACACAGGGTCAGAATCTGTGAGATTTGATGACTTTGAAGTGAGCATTGCAGGAGTGGAACTTGTTAGCAAGAGAACACATCTACCAGTTCTTGTTCTAAATAAGCAACTCTGAAGGAGTTAGTAATGTAGTAATGTAATGTGATATTTGATGGGAAGATCTTGAGTGACTTATTTCAGACTGCATTTATATGTGGGTGGTGATCCTGAATCGAGTACTCTACTCAGCGGTCCCCAACCACTGGGCCACAGACCGGTACTGGGGCGTGGAGCACTTGGTACCGGGACGTCAGGTAAGTGAATGCCTGCAAGAGTGTGTTTATGTGTCTGCGTGTGTGAGTGAATGCGTGCATGAAAGAAAAATAATCTGTGTGTGTGTGTGTGTGTGTGTGTGTGTGTGTGTGTGTGTGTGTGTGTGTGCGCGTGTGTGTGTGTGAGATCGTAAGAGTGAGAGCGATATGTGAATGAATGCAAGTATGAATGAGGAAGTGACTGTGTGTGTGTATGTTTGAGATCGGGAGAATGAGAGCGATGTATGAATGAATGCGTATGTGGGTGTGACAGACAGTGAGACAGATGTATGAATGAATCCGCAAGTGGGTGTGTGGCATGTGGGTGTGACAGAGCGATGTGTGAATGAATGCAGGTACGAATGAGGATGTGACTGAGTGTGTGCTTGATCGGGAGAGAGTAACAGTGATGTGTGAGTGAATGCAGATATGAATGAGGGAGTGACTGTGTGTGAGAGATCGAAAAAGAGTGAGAGCGATATGTGTGAGTGAATGCATGCATGAATGCAAAAGAGACTGTGTGTGTGTGTGTGTGTGTGTGTGTGTGTGTGTGTGTGTGTGTGTGTGTGTGTGTGTGTGTGTGGTATGGACGAAAGGTACACAAACCTCATTGCTGCTGCCTCCAGCGATCACTGTCACTCTTCATTCTCTCCCCCCTCTCTGTCACACACACACACACACACACACACGCACACAGACATACACACACACCATACCTCTCAACCTCTTAGTAGTGCAAAAAATCTGGACAGAGCCTAACAGAATGGAGGGGAGGGTGGGGGGCAAATAGGGACAGATTTCAGATATTGCTCTTATAACGATAGAAAGTTGCTAGAATAACAGGATTTGTCTTATGCATTTTTCTGAAGGACATGAGGTCTGAAATACAAATGTCTATCATTACTTAATGACTTCAGTCCTCAGATCATCCCAGTTATTTGCTAGAAATTCACAAAGGTTTTGAGGATCAGACCAAAACTCAGAGGGAAAAATCTGGACATTCTGCGAAAATCTGTACAGTTGAAAGGTATGAATATACCTCTCAGCCTCTTACGTAGATCAAAAAATCTGGACAAAGCCAAAACTAATGGGGGGACAAAGGCCCAAAATAGGGACTCTTTAAGTACTGCTCTTACAAACTTCGAAAGTTGATAGAAAAACAGGTTTTGCATTAGCATGAATTTTCTGAATGGTGTGAAATATGAAACTCAACTGTCTGTCATTATTTTCTGATTTCAGCCTCAATGATCTGCTAGTGATTTGTTGGAAAACAACAATTTTATGAGAAAAAAGACCAAAAATATGAGGCAAAGATCTGGACATTCTGTAAAAATCTGTACAGTTGAGAGTCATGCTGGACAGAGCCAAATAATGGGGACAGATTTTAATTTTTGCTCTTATAAACATAAAATCAGTAAGGCTGCCATTAGGTTTTCTTACCAATCAACCATAGTAGCTCAATGTTATGCTGTTAAGCAGAATGTGCACTTTTTTTTTTGGTAATTATTGCAACTATCTTTTTATTGTACTTTGGAGATTTTCTCCCAGGGTCTGGCCTCCTCATTAAACAAAATAAATAAATATCTACTTTATTATGCGCTACGAGATGGCCAGTCCATGGAAAATTGTCTTACATTGATACCAGTCCTTGGTGCAAAAAAGGTTGGAGACTACTGCTCTACCCGAAAGCTTTGTTTCACATACTTCAGGCGTGGAAGTGTGTTAGTGTGAGCTCTTTGTGCTTTGCACTTGATCAAGTGTCATGAGATGTAGGAAAGGGGCCTTTATTGAATTCATTATCTCCTGCCAACAAGAGGTCTGTGAGAAAGGGGATAAGTTCTATGGAAAGTAAAAAAAATCTTATGAAGAACTTAGTTCTTTAAGATCATGTGGTTTGTACTAGGATGCTGCCTGAGCATTGGCACTACAATGTTTAGGTCACTAAGCAGTAGTGGAGATGGTTCCAGTTTCTCATGTGGAATGTGAAGAGGTTGTACATATTGTTGGCCTGATTGAATGATAGCATATGTAACTGAAGGAAGTGTAAGAGAGGAGGGTTATGCAGTGAAGAATATTACAGAATACAGATAATGCTGGTGGTAAGGGCATAGAGAAATTATCTTGTTTGAGTTAGTATGATAAAAGAAAAATATGCATCTGTTATGGAGTTAATTAGGTGACTGCAGTGAAGGCTAGCTCCCACATAAATATGTTGTGAGGTATGGAGGTTGCAGAATGAGCGAATGGGATATACTGGGCTTACGAAAGCTGACAGAGCAAAAAAAAGATAGGAACCTGTCTTCAGAACAAGCTAAAGTGATGCCACTCTCTTAAGTCTTAGAGACTTGAAAATGGTAATTAATTATTTATTTCAGAACAAACTCACATTTTTTGAGTCAAGCAGCAAAACTTTAGTTGAATAATAATGCTGTGTGTACACTGGTTAGTACTATAATTTTTTGCATTATTCATGCTCAACCACACGTAATTGTAATGCATAATGTCACTAGCACATAGCTGACTTTAAAATGTGGAAAGGTGTCTTTTGCCTGTTGATCACTAAATTAAGTCATGCACTGTTATCATCATAGTACAAGTTACATTGAACAGATGCATTCTTTTGTTTCCAGGGAATTAATTAAATACACTTTTCATGCCTGGATGTAGTACCAAGTGCAAGAGACTTGTACAGTGTCCCTATGAGGCAGATTGAAACAGAGTGCTGAGTGACTAAAACTAGTTAGCTTATGAAAGCTGTCAGAACTGACAAAACCTGCAAGACTGCCAGCTTACATATGTCAGGAGTATTCCAGATCAGGGAACACAGCACCACAGTGAAGTATCAGTGTACAGTTTGGGAGGGGAGCAAAATGATAATCCTCAGATGAGAGATGACGGCCCTATGGAACTGGACCAAAAAAGCAAGTCTGTTTCTTTGGGCCAGTTGCATTCTGTGAATTTTCAGCAGTTTGTTAAACCCACTGAGCTGGTTCATGGCTCTGAATTGTGAGTGTCATGTAGCAGAATAGGTGACATGATTTTGAGGCCTGTTGTAGAAGCTGAACATTAGGATTTCCATCTCCAACTTTGCACATTACTGAATTCTCCACTATTCCCCTGCTTTAGATGTGTTATGTACGCAGGTGTATGCTATGCCCTTTAGGCTAGGACACATTAATCACCTATTATACCTTGTTCTTTTATGTTGTTTTTACAGTTCAGAAGTTAAACCTAGTGTTTGTCCTTGAAACTTTCCTGCGTTCAGTGCCCAAATCTCTGAAACATTCAAAAAGTCCCTGCAGTCAGCAGGTTATGAACCAGAACCCACACAAGCTGTGTTTATATTGCCTAAAAGCAGGGCATAACATGCAGCATAGCCTTGAATGTCAGAGTTTCAACCCTAGCAATTTGTAGAAAAATAAGGAGAGCTTTTGGCTTACCTCAACTCTCTGAAGGTGAGTGGTGTGGAGAGTGCTTAAGAGGGACTTGCAGAAGGGTCTCATGCATGATGTATGTCACTGCTGAACTTATGTAAAAGGCAGGGTATTTGGAGGTTGTGGATGAGGCACATTATTCTTGTTAATTCACTTAAGGAGGAGCATTGTGATTTCTTCCTTCCCTGTTATAGGGACCAAGCTTTCATTCATCATTGTCCAACAACAAGAGGAGCAAGAGAGGTGCACTCCTAGCAAACAACTTTGGTGGGGTGTGTTTCTGACTCTGCTGTGTTGAGTATCCTGATCATCCCTGCACCTATAGTGCTTATGTAGAACAGTCTCTCAGATCACTTGGGGCTGCCTCATTGATTGCATTTCTGACTAAGGAGTCTTCTCTAGGCTCCCTTAAAGTCATGCAAGATTCACTGGAAGGGTAAAACTGTTGTAGGTCCTCTTGAACCATTTGGGCCGTCAGTCTGTTTGGGTGTTTAGATGTATGCAGACATTCAAAATAGGCACAAAGGTCCTTGAAAATTAGGTACATTATTTAAGAAATATGGAGAGAGTGGTATTTCGGATGAATAACAACCATTCAGAATATTATATTCATAAAGTTGCAGAAAGTATTAGAATTAAGCCAACAGTTGAATGGAAAAAAGGTACTGCCAATAGGGAAGACTGTAAGTATGAGTACAGAAAATATGCAAGAAGGGATGGAATTTACTGTAGAAAACCAACAAAGGAATCAAGGTATTGGGAGCAAATAACTAGAGAGGGAAAGGCAATATAGTGTGATGAGGCCAAGAAGAAATTTAGACTGCTTGTTACACACTACTTTCCCTACAGGAGTTGATATCAGAGTAAATGCAAAGAGAAAAGGATAGGAATAGAGGAGCCCTGAGTGAAAGACCTGCTCTAGCAGAGTTTCTAGTTGAGTCTAAAGAGGAAGGTACTGTTAAAAAATGGATAATGAGAAAACATATAAAATATTGCATGATAACTGTAAGAATTAGACAGAGGAGGTTAGAAAAGATTGAGAAGAGAGACTGGAAAAAGCAATTTACAAAGGAATAATGGGAGGACATATGTGTAGCAATCAAGTATGCAACAAAGTCCATAACGTTTAGGATTTTTGCTTAAAGTGTTTGCATAGTTATTTTTATACCCCAAGCAGACTGTTTTTCCTCAGGTACATAGTAAATGTTGGAGCTGTAATGGGAAAAAAGAGGGAACATGCTTTTAGTGATTGTAATGAGCTGGCAGATGTTAAACATTCCCTCCAGAATACTCTGTTGGAAGTAATGGAGAAACAGGTGGCTGTAAGTAAAGAAATTATTCTTTTGAGCGGGGGCACAGGATCTGAATTGCCTAGACATAGTATGGCCTTATTAAGCATAATTTTATTTGCTGTCAAAAAATAACTAGAAAATGGAAATCAAAATCTAAACAAGTTGCATTTGGAGTATTGAATATTGTATAATAGAGAAAGGGTATGAGCAAATTACATAGAAATAAATGGAATTTATAGAAACAATACATACAAAGTAATGTTCAGGAGCAGTGGGGTTTAAGGGAAGACAGTAATTGAGCAATTTATGTAGTGGTGGACTAAATGAAAAGTTGTTATAAAGAAAGAAAACATACATGTAATGTATAATGTATGTAAATGAAAAAATGTTATTTTGGATTGTTTTCTAATAATGTATGCGTACATATGGCTTAAGTGATACTGTTTTTTATAACCATATTTATTAAATTAGGTACATCCAGCCAAAAATGTGGACATTAATATAAGACTTGAATCCCCTATAGCATACAACTCTTCCCACTTCCACTATGAATGTGGGATACAAATGAGAAGCGTTTAAAAATACAGAGTGACAAAAATTATGGGAAAATACAAACATATTGTCAAAGAGACAATGTAAACATCTGTAGACTTTAATGAGCTCTTTTGCAAAATTGAACCACACAGGTCATTTATTTTTGCTTCTGAAAAAAAAACGGGAATATAAGATGTATGTCCTGTTTCATTAAATCATTGGCACCACTAGTGTGTTGGTCATTGGCACCACTAGTGTGTTGGTCATGTAGAGTGTTTTTCTGTCTACTAGGCAGCTTCAAAAAAATCACGTGTGATGATGGCAGTCCAGAAAAAATCTGTGAAGTAAATCAGGCCTGAAAATAGGGACATACCTCCAAAATAGGGATGTTTGAGAGATCTGGATGTATGTTGATATCTGATCATAGCTGTCCATGTAGTTGCTTGATTATACAGTTAGTGAGCACAGACTGATGCCAATGTTGGGCCCTGTGCAGAACTCTGAACATTATCTCTTATCTGTGCTTCCCCAGGTGCCATTGCCCCATCCCGTGAACCCCAGCGCTCACTTATTTTTAACTTTTTGATTTACATTTTAGGTGAACCTGGGTAACCCCTCTGAAGCTATATATATGAGAAAATTTACATGTCAGTGCTGTGGGAAGAGAACTATGAGGTCTCTTTGAGATGGATAAGATTAATGAGACCTCCTCTCTTTGTAGCTTCCCACTAAAAATCTCTTGGGGATTTGCTTGTTGCTTTTCTGCCCCCGAAATATCTTATCGGGTATAAAGGTAAGAAGGCTGAAGAGCCCTGGTTAATCCACACACAGATCCTGTGCTCCCGGATGATGTTATTGTCACCTGGAAGCATCAGTATTCTTTTCCCAAGAAGTCTAATTTCTCTCAAGTCCTTTACAGAGTAGAATCATTAGCAAGCATCCTGAGTTGGACTTCCCTGGTGTTTTCTGCATTATACAGAACAGTGCACCTTCCCCTTTACCAGTCACATTAAGATGGCCACAGTTGGCTGTCTGTTGACACAGAAGAGAGTTGTGCTCATTTGATCTGTACACTGAGCATGTTTTATTATTCACTACATTTGCACATTAGCTTTTAACAGAACTACCTTCTTCTTCTTGGTCCATTGTAACAGTAAATCTTAGCAATTCTGTTTACATAACTTATTGCCTGTCTTCTCTGCTAGAGTTTTCATCAGATGTTCTCACATCACTGTAAAGGTGTATGTTGGCCTGGTGCCTGCTTTCTGTGGAAACGTTGTTGGTGTGTGATGCACTCATATATAGCCAACTTTGCTAAACATTTTTTTTATTCTATTTCTTCTCTGCTCTTTTCATCACTCTGTTTGCTTCGCTTCCCACATCAGCACCATAGTAATTTTGTCTGTAATAAGAACTTGTGTTTGCTGACCATTTCTTGTTTTTCTTCAGGGAACTTTAGTCGGGTATTAGTAAAACATGAAATTGTGGTTGTAGTAATTAGTTGACAGTTCTGATTATCACATGAACTGTGTTTTATAATCATTTTGTTTTCCTTTTTCTCTCTTATTTTAAATAAAAATGGCTAACACCAATATTCTATTAACTGCCAAAAGTAGTGATATGCATTCACTAGGAAAAATACTGAGCTTTTCTTCAACTGCAGCAGTGGACAAGCCTAGCACTTCAGTAGTGTTTAATCAAATTTGGCCTATTGTAGCTTCACCTAATTTTCCCTTTTTTCTTACTATAGTCTTCCTTTGATTATAAGACTTTGGCAAATGATACGAGTATTTTGGTATAATGCAGGAAACACACTGAAATGGCAGAGACCTAGGTCAGTACCTTTGGTGGACTGATAGAGTTTGTGAATGGAATTCAGAAATGTGAACTTTCCAGGTACCTGTGAACTTTTGGGAGAAAAACACTAAAGAGAAGTACTTTCTTTGACTTAGGAAGATTTTTATATAATACGATTCATTATTGTTTCAAGGGTTTGCACCACAGCTTATTCATTTTACAGATCACTTGATTTTTGTGGAACAGTTTTCATCTGGCTTGTTGGAAATCCCTCTTCACCCTGTGAGATTTATAGAAATGCAAGGAGGTTCCCAGTTTCACAAGGACATACTACCTCTGATACACAGTCCACTGCCCCTAAAAATGGAGACAGAATGTATATGCCACACCTGGCAAGACAGGATGAATACATTTCACTGTAACTTTAGCTACATGTAATTAGAGCTGGAAAGTCCTCCATTTTGTATCACTACCTTTTGAAATTGTTTCAAGACTGTATGGTTAAAAAAGGTGTACACACTGCGCGTCTTTGCTGCTAGGGTACTTAATTATTTAGTTCACGTGGCGTCTTATCATTGTTCTATTTTAGAACAGATTCAGAAAGCCTTGTCTTTTCTTAGCAGTAGTGTTACCAGTACAGTAGAAAAGTTTGTTGCTGCAGTGGACAAAAAGGAATTCATCATCTGGAAAGTGCCTATGATGCTTTAGGTGCTTGAGATGGAGCTGCCATTTCTGAGGTAATGTTGAGAAGGTTTGCAAGGCTCAGAGCATGAATGAAGATGTCAAAATCAGGTTGCTTAACTCTTCAGTGACATGAGTTCTTATTTGGTCAACCAGCAGGTGGCATTGTTGACTTGAGGAAAAAAAAAAGGTAAAATGAGATTTCCTTCCATATCACTGTTGCGGTATTCTTCACCTAAGGGATCTCATGCCAAAGATAGCCTGATGTCTGGCCAATATACCAAAGCCTTCGGTTCCTACAGGTGCTGTACATCACATGTATGCTCCCCATGTACAGATGCAGTTACTCAGAACTTCTTTGCCACCAGTCCAAACACCGTTATCAAACATCTGTATGAACACTGTTCTGCTGTGCTGGTTACTAAGCCTTTTTTTAGATAAGTGCCCCAATGAGGTTTCTTCTCTTCCTTTTTTCATATTTGTTATTGTGTTAATTTCATCCAGAAAGGGAAAATGTCAGTGTGGGAGGCAGATTCCCCATAAAGACTGTCATAACCATTGTCTTTTCTGTTTGGGTGTTTCCCACAGTCATACACAGTGTTCTGTTGGGCAGACATTTGTACTTAAGCCCCTGAATATTCACCTCTCCAACATCTTAAGTTGTTGGTTCAGGGTGCTGTGTTGGAATCCTCCCATCCCGTGGGCCAGCCATCTGCCAAGGAAAAGGCCAAAATGGTCAGGCATAATCCGGCTGCTGTCCACCCTTCTCCAGACCTCTCTCTCTAGAGGCTGGTGAAAACCCTGAAGACCATCCAGTGCTTGTTTCTGATTTCTCTGCCACAACCCTGCCAGAGACCAGCAAGGATCAGGCTTCTTGCATGTTCCTGGAGGCTTTTCAAACATCTGTACCTGACGTTGATGGGGAACTTTGGCTGATAATATCTGAAGGAGATTCCTCAGATCTTTGTGAGGGAGGAGACTCTTATAACTATTATAGAGTCTCGTAATGGGTCTGACCCTCTGAGGGTGTTTTGAGTGGATGTTCCACAGGAGAAAAAAAAACAATGCATATTTCCCCTGTTGTGAAAAATTCCCATCGTAAATGGCAGGATTTCTCTCATGATTTAGTTAATGCTTTGATGGCCTTGGAGCCACCATAAGGGGTGTCTGTTGCTACTCCACCCAGTCTTCCACTTCAGTCAAGAGGCCTAGGGAATTGGATTTCCTCATATGATGGTCTGGACTCAGGGAAAGAATCCCTAGCTTATTTTTTCCACCCCCCAGAACTATGGTTCAGAGGAGGATGATTCTTTAAGTCCAGATTCCACTTTGGGAGAGCTCTCCTTTGGGGATGACTCTGCTGCATGATGGACTATTTTTAACTGGTATTTTTCCCAGGTCTGTGATATTCAAAAAAAAAAAAGATATTGTGAGCTCCTACAGATGGAGTCTCCCAAACCATTTGCTGTTCTGGCTGCCCTTTTTTCTGTAGTTTCTGTAGCCCTTGACTCTCAGCCTCCTGCAACAAAAAGGCCATGTAGGTTCTATAAGGTGGCTGAGGAGTGCAACTATCTTTATAAATGCCTTTCTGCTCATCCTTCTGTGGTGTCATTCTCTTCTGACAAGCCATCCAAATTGTTTCCTTCCACCAAGCTGCTGCCTTCTGATAAAGGTAGTTGGGCAAGAAAGTTTACACTGCTGCTGTCTTGTTCTTTAGGGCCATTAACTACCAGGCTCATATTACCAGGTATGTTTTGTCTGTCCTTTTTCAGATTTCTAGGGCAGATTCTGACCGTTCTTATTTTGAGGGGAAGGCTTTGTTCCTTTCCCTGTTGGGCTCCACTTTGCAAATTGCTTGCTGTTCTAGCAAATGCAGCTGTGATGCAGCTGATGCCTCTTCTAGGACTTCTGCCTTTGGTTCAGTTGTGAGGTGTTATTCTTGGCTTTGGCTTCATGCTTTGCCTGATGACATCAAGGCCAAGCTTTTGGATGCTTCTTCGGGTAACAAAAATCTCTTTGGCTCTGCTGCTGATGACTTATTCAATTCCCTGCAGGATAAGGGCAAAGCCTTGCAGGAGCTGAAACATAATTTTGTTTCTTCCATTCCTAATTTTCACAGGAACTATCCTTTCAAGTCTGCCTTTGTTTGTAGGCAAACTCACTGTCCTTTTACGGGCAAGAAGGGTTGTAGGCATGTTCCTTTTGCTAAGTCTGCTTGGACTCCTGCCTCCCAGAAACCTTCCTTTCATGACATGCCTGGTTGTATTTAAGGGTTTGCTTCCCCTCCCCTTAGTCAGGTTCCCTTGTCTCTGCACCTTTCCTTTCTCTTCCAAATTGGCTATGAATCACCTAAGACTCTTGGGTTATGTCCATTGTCCATCCATTGTTATTTTTTGATTTGGAAATCCCTTCCTCCCTTTTCAGACATTCCTCAACCTCTTCGGTAACAGCTTTCTCATTTTCCAGAGGTTCCTTCATCTCTTTTGGATCAGGACAACATTCAAGCCTTGCCTCCTACCCAAGGTAGGAAAGGGATTTTATTCCAGAATGTTTCTGATCCTTTGAAAGGAAGGGTACATGTAGACTAATTCTGGATTACTCACTGCTCAACACTTTTCTCAATAGTCCTTCCTTTCAGATGTTATCCCTTCAGGCAATGTTTCCTCAGGCCATTCTGGTGTCTCTGGCAGTCTGCTTCAGGATCTCCAGTTTACTGCTTGCCTTTTGCACCATCTGGAGTTCACCATAAACCTCCAGAAATCAGTTCTGATGCCCTCCCAGCATCATATTTTCCTTGGATGCAGGCTTCAGGCAGTTCCCATGTTGGTTCTCTCTCACATAACCTTTTTCCAGTCCCTTCTTCCTTTGGCATATGTCAGGGCTGTGAAATTTCTCATGGTTCTGGGGTTCATGGCTTCCACCATTCCCATGCCCCCTCTCTCCAGGCTCCATATGAGGAAACTTAATTAGTACATCAAATTAGTGTGGTTTCAACATTGCCACCCCCCTGGAGTTCCCAGTTCCTTTTCTTCCCTGTCTCATGCTCGAGCTTCAGTGGTGGATTCATCAAATATCTCTCAAAACGGAGCTTCCTTTTCAAACTCCAGTTCCCATTCAGGATTTTTTTTTTACTGATGCCTCAGACAAGGGATGGGGTGCCTCTTATGGCCCCCTAAAGGTCCATTGTCTCTGGCCTTCTCATCAGAGGTCAGACCATATCAACATAAAAGAGATGAGGGCTCTGCTTCTTACTCTACAAGCTTTTCATTCCCTCTTTCATTTTGAGCTCCTCAAAGTTTTCTCAGACAATACCAAGTGATATCATATGTCAACAAGCAGGGAAGCATGAAGTCCTATCTTATTTGCAGACTAGCTCCTCATGTCTGGGACCTAGCTGTCCAGCATCAAGTGAATCTTCAGGCAGTTTACATTCCATCAGAGAACACTTTAGTGACAGAGGGTGTCCCCCTTTGTACTAATTCTTCTTTTATGCCCAAGGTAGTAAATGAGTTGTCCTTGAACCAGTTGGTACAACTCCCTTCTTTTTTTCCCCTTCTCCTCAGTCAGCTGATGAGAGGGTCCTGCATACCTTGAACATGCACAAACAGCTCAGGTACTATTTAGATAAAACTAGGACTACTCATAAGTCTGATCAGCTTTTTGTATCCTTTCACCTAGGTCTTTGGGTATGGCTGTTTCTAACAAACCATCTCCTCCTGGATATCTAAGGCAATTTCCTTCTGTTATTCTTTTCATGGCAAATCTCTATCTACTTGTGTTAAAGCTCATTCCACTAGGGCTGTTGCCTCTTCTGGTGCCTTGTTCAAGGGGATGGACACTAATTCCATCCTTGAATTTCCTACTTGGTCTTCAGTACACACCTTTACTAAGCACTATAAGTTGGATATGGCTTCAAGGGCCAGAGCAAGTTTTGCTGAAACTGTTTTATGTGGGTTTGTTGAGGGTGTTCTTCTCAGCCTTCCACCTCCCATTCTGTTTCTTGAGCTTTCTTATACTCCCTTCTATGTAGAATACTGCAACAGTGACACAGAAGGTCATAGTACAGTTGTGTAAAATCGTACCATACAGTAGATGTCCTTCGCTTCAGTGTTGCAGTATTCACTCCTTCCCTCGAATCTCCTACTGCCTGTTCTGCATTTTCTCCTTCTGGATGTGCATGAAGTCCTTTGTCGTATGGAAACTGTTCTCTTCTGGAGCAATTCAGTTCTGGAAAGTTGTGTCCGAATGTCTCTTTTATGCCCTACGTTCTGTGTGGTGAGCATAAATGTGACGTATGGCCATTACAAGATCTTTTTTTAGGCTTTTGAGTAGTGGCCAAGTGTTGGGTTGACCCTGGGCAGGACATCACTTTGATGTAGAATACTGTCACAGTGAAGAGAAGGACATCTACTGTTATAGTAAGATTTTCCATAGTTGTACTATATCCTTTTCATCACTGTTGCAGTATTTTTTACATAAGAGATCTCCTGCCAAGGATAGCCCAGTGCCCAGCCAGTATACCAAAGACTTCAGCTGACATCACAAGTATGGTCCCCGTCCACAACACAGAGCATAAAGGTGATGTCCAGATGCAGGCACCCAGAAGTGAAAAAGCCCCAAGAATAACAGAATACCCTCATAGACAAAGATGAACACATAAGAACCAAAAAACTACAACATAAAACCAACAAAGCAACAAATAAAGAAATCTGTTATTTGCTGCATTACAGAGGAACACGTGTATCCAGAAAGAAAAATAAAGAAGGAAGAAGTGCCCCTCGGCAAGGAGGGCAACCAGAGCACAGTGAAGCATCATAACAAGGGAGGGACCGACTACTGCAGCATTGAAGAAAATGACAACTACTGTTGCGATAAGATTTTACACAAATGTATTGTGTTCTTCCATATCACTGCTGCAGTATTCTTCACCTAAGGGACAGTATAAGAGTTCAAGAGAAAGCCTGGGAGAAGAAAGGCAGAGAAGAATGCAGGATAGCCTAGTAAAGCCTGCTCTGGCCCTGGAAACAACATCCAATTTGTAATGTTTAGTGAGAGTATGAACAGTGGCTCAAGTAGCAGACTCAAAGGTATCTAGACCCTTGAAAAAGGCACCAGAGGAGGCAACTTCCCTAAAAAATGTGCCTTTACAGATGAGGAAAGACATTTGTCATGAAAAGAATAACAAAAGGAAATGGCCTTAGAAAAAAAGGAGGAAACGGTTTGCTTAGAAACAGCCAACCCAAAGTCCTAGGATGAAAAGAAACAAAAAGCTGTTCAGATTTACAAAAAAAAAATGTAATTTTATCTAAATAATATCTGAGTTGTCATTGCAAATCCAATGTGTGAAGGACCTTCTCAATGGCAGACTGTGAAAAAGGAAAAAAGGAATAACGATGGATAGACTGATTAAGGGACAATTCATTGACTACCTTGGGCTTAAAAGAAGGACTGATACAAACAGACACCCCGTCTCTATGAAAAACTGAAAAAGAAGGAATAGCCATTAGAGCTTGAAGTTCAGACACTCTCTTGGCTGAAGTAAGAGCCAAAAACAAAACAGTCTTCCAAGGAAGCTGAAGAAGCAGGCTCAAAAGGACCATGGGTCAATTTCTCATGTACAAAACTGAGATCCCAAGAAGGCAGACTAGACTTTCTGAGAGGCCTGCTTTGAAAGATGCATTTAAGCATTTGCTTGACCTCAAACCTAGAGGCCAGAGGAGGATTCAAGGGCAGCCAAACTGAAATTGCTGACAGGTGAGCTTTAACTGAAGAATATACCAACCCAGCAGATTGCACAAATAAGAAAGGACCAGAGGACCCCCTCATACAGGGGATCCTGATGGCAAGAAAGGCACCTGACAGAAAATCTTTTCCATTTGGACATACAAGACTTCCTGTTGGTGAGTTTCCTGGCCTCCTGCAGAGCCCGGAGCATGTCCTCAGAAAAGAGGTGGCTAAAAGGGATCAAAATTCTATCACCAGCAGTGTCAGTTGAAGAGTGGACAGGCGAGGATGGACAAGAGATCCCTTGTCTTGTATGAGAAGATCCACCTGTGAGTTAATATGTGGTAATTGCCCTTGGCCAAGTAAGAAAGAAGGGGAGTCAATGTTGTCTGGGCCAAAAGGAAGTCACCAACAAGATTTTGGGAGAGTCCTCCCTGAACTTGTGCAGAACCTGAAACAACAGAGGAAGAAATAGGAAAGGGTAAAGAAATGTCCCCTTTAAAGGAAAAGACAGGGTGTCCACTTTCCAAGTCAGAGGACGTGGGACTCTAGAACAGAATAGAGGAAGTTGTCTGTTCAGGGGGGGGGGGGGCGAAAAGATCTTGAGGAATACCCCACCAATGGATGATGTCCAGGAACACATCTCTGTGAAGCAACCATTTGTGAGCCTGTATTTTGGACCTGCTCAGAGTCTGCCACTAGACTGTGCTCTGAAGGAATATATACTGTCTGAAGAGTTAACTGATAACTGAGAGCCACTTCCCAAGCCTGAAACACCATCCTGCAAATGAGGTAAGATTTTGTGCCCCCCCCCCCCCCCCCGCTTATTGGCATACCGCATCCCTGTAGTGTTGTCGGTGTACATTTTCAGGGGGGCCTGGAGAGAACATGTGGGAAGAAGCCTGAAAGGCCCGAATCAGAGCTCCTATCTCTTTGATGTTGATATGGTCTGACTTCTGATGGGGTGGCCAAAGACCGTAAATTTTCAGGCAACCAAGAGAAACTCCCCACTCCATGTCTGAGGCATCAGTGAACAGCTGTTAAGAAGGGGCTGGAGGGTGAAAGGGCCGGCTTGGGTTGAGAGCAAATTGCTGAATCCACCATTCAAATTCCTTCTTGAGACAAGGAAGGAAAGGTATACTGAAATCCAGAATATGAAGTGATGAGACACCAATTTGGAAGACAAAGGAAGAGCTGAAGGGACAAAGGAACCTGGTCTAAAAGTGGGGGGATTGTCAAAGAGAAGCAGGCTTATCAGATATCTGAGGCTTCTAGGTCTCCCTCCCTTCCTGCCCTTAGAGGCATTGCGGGGTTGCATGGGAAGAAATGCAGAGCTAGAAGGGTAATTCCTCTGGAACTTAGGGATAGACGAGACAAAAATATGTTCAGGGTCTTGCAAGGCTTTTCCTTTCTGTTGAAGAGACTTAAACATGTCAGTAGCACTCCCAAACAGATGTGTATTATCCAGAGGAGCATCCAAGAATTTGGCCTTAATGTCCTCAGGTAGAGACTGGAGATGAAGCCAGGAATAACGCCTCATGACGAACCCAAAAGCCACAGCCCTAGAAGAGACATCAGCAACATCATAGCTACACGTTATAGAGTAACATGGCATGGAAAGAGATAATAACAGACAAATATATTTTGTGTACAGTTTTTATGTGGTTATTCAGTGTAATTTCTTCTGAAACTTGGAATCCATCTCATGTACCCCCACATCTTGTATAGCAAGTCTTAAAGTAGATGGAGCACTTGCTCATAAAAAAATGCAAAAGGTACCTTTCATCACAGTTAATTTTTTTCACTACACTGTCTCTACTTTCAAAAAAGAGACAATAATTCAAGGTCAGTTCTGCAAGGAATAATGGTGCTTGTTAACATGTCAATGTTAAGTTGTCTATCTCGCCTTCATTCTTGCTGGTTGGGTTCAGAGACGATCCTCGGCTCCAACTCGGCCATCTTCAAAAGCTCGAGAGCTGCATACTGGCTCAAGGCCACCCCATATCCCATGATGCCTGGAGCTAGATACCCAGATCTCGTTTGCCGCTTCTGCTGCTTGGTTGTCTTACTGGCTCAGGTCGTATATTTTCATTGTATTATCCGTTTTGATAAAAATTATTAGACTTGTTAGTATAGATTGTTTATAGTAGTTAACCTTTCTCTCTCTCTCATATATATATATATATATATATATATATATATATATATATATATATATATATGTGTATACATATTTATATATATATATGTGTGTATATATATATATATATATGTGTATATATATTTATATATATATATATATATATATATATATATATATATATATATATGTGTGTGTATATATATTTATATATATATATATATATATATATATATATATATATATATATATATACTTGTATCTATAATTCTTTCTTGAAATTCCCCTATCCCTTCAGAAAACTCGTTTTAGTTAGAGAGTTTTTCCCTCCCCCCTTTCACTTCTTCTCATAGGTAGTCGTTTAAATTAGAGGCTAACCCTTTTCCTTTTCTTTATTAAAAAAAAAAAAAAAAAACTTTTTAGCTTTTACCTAGTTAGTTTTGTTTAGCTTGTAAGTATAATATTGTGAGTATCTTGACTGTGTTTTTTTTGGGTGTGTCAACTTTATTGGTAGTTGTTATATCCTAGTTTTTTGTGTATTGTACTTGGTATTCAAATTTTTTTTCAGGGATGTTCAAGGACACTGAAGTGTCCGGATTCAAGAAGTGTGACTCATGCTGTCAGAAGGTGTCTCTGACAGATGGTCACACTTCTTGTGTTTGTTGTCTGGGTGCTGGGTGCTGTGCTCCTGCAGGACTCTTGTTTAGTTTGCCATGCCTTCAGCCCAAGAGTCCTGCAGGAGCGTAAAAATAAGTTAATCCTACGGGGATTACTTAAGCAGGATTCACCGGCTAAGGCTCAGCCCGTGAAGGCCTCTAAGCCACCTAAATCTTCGGCTCCCAGTTTGGAGCCGTCGATGGGCGAAGCTGTTCCTTCAGCCTCGGTTCCGGCCGGAACCGATTTACCTGTCTCCGAGTCGGTTCCGACTCTCCCTTCGGAGCCTTCGGGGAGTTGAAAGAGATCTAGGTCTCCCTCCCTGGATGTCGATACGCTTGGCTCCAAGGTCTCCTCTGCTCCAATCGAAGCACAGTCATTGGTCCCACTCTTCTTGGTCCTCAAGACTATCAGATCATGACGTGGAGAGAGTGGTCAGTAGGCTGTTAAAATTGCAGGCCCTAGCAAAAATGTTGTCCAGCCCACCTCATCAGGTGTTGGCTCCTTCCATGTCTGCAGTTATTCCTCCTCCGACTCCTCCCTTGAGCTCGGAGCCGGAGTTCGTTGGGGTTCGAGTCGTGGAACCATCGGCACCGATACCTCCTCCTTCGGTTCCGTCATCGGCTCCGATCACTTCCTTGGTACCGTCCTTGGAAGGGTCTGGGCGCCGAGACTCCCTCGTCAGCTCCAAGGGGGGGCTAGTGGCATCGGACCCTTGTCCGGCCCCATTCTCCCTCTCGGAGCTTTGGCGCAGGTGAGCTCGGCTCCTACATCGGCTTCGGAGCCGTCCCTCTCGGTGCGGAGAGGGATTCCGGTCTCTTCGGAACCGGAGCCTTCTCGGCATCCGAGCAGGGATGCCTTCGAGGTCATGAGGAGTGTGCTGGCCCCTGAGTCAACCCCATGATCATCCCCATCGGCTCCTCCCACTATGGTGCCTGCGTCTGCCTCTGCCCCTCCTCCAGACCCTAAGCGTGGGGAATCGGTGCTCCAGGCCACCCCCTTGGGTGTATCTTCCTCTTCTGAGGCCTCCCCTTATCATTCAGAGGAGCCACCTCGTAAGAGGAAATGCAAGAGGAAGCATGTTGACTCCCCTGAGTCTGTCACATCAGATACCGACTTAGAGGATTCGGAAGGGTCCCCAAGATCCCCCTCTGAAGATGTCTCCTTCCTTGAAATGCTTAGGCAGAGGGAGAACTGGACTACCCTGTACCCCTTCAAGGATGAGTCGGTATTCCTGGATGTGTTTCATTCGGAAGGCGTGGTCAGCTCCAGACACAGTGGAACCGACCCCCAGAAGACCCGCTAAATTCATAATTGCCCCACAGGATAAACAGTTTTTGACCAAAGGTGGGCCACAAAGAAGGAGTTGGCTGAAACTTCTTCATCTGTCCATCCCCCTAACAAGGAGTCCAGGATGATGGACAGATATGGGAAGCGGATGTTCTCTTCAGCGACCTTTTCTATGAGGTCTCTGAATTATTTGTGCCACTTTACCCACTTTCAAAGGGATCTCCTTAAAGAGCTTGGAGATACCCTCCAAGATCCATCAGCTGAGGGGGCCCGGGCTAAGGCAGCCTCCCAGCTGGTGACTCTTAATTCAGTGGTGAACTCCTCCATGAGGCTCATTTGTTATGCAGCCGATGGTGCGAGTAGAGCCGCGGGCACAGATGTTGCTGTAAGGAGACACGCCTGGATGCGGCTATGTAACTTTGCGGAACCTTTCAGAGTGTCTTTCACCAACACCCCTTTTGATGGTTCCTCTCTTTTTGGATCACAGGTGAAGGACACCCTTACCAGCTGTGAGCAGGAAGGCAAAACTCTCTCTGCCGTGGGAGTCTGTTTTTCCACTCCTTCCAGACCATATCCCAAGGGTCAGAAGAGTGGAAAGATGTGGTTCCGGAAATCCCAGGGAGCCTTGCCGGACACACGTGGTGAGTTCCCATCCAGGGGCAGAGGAGGGAACAATAATAGATGCCACCCTCGTGGCAGAGGGGGTCTGCAAAACCAGGGCAGCAGAGAATCCTTCTCTGACAAGCCCTTCCAGCATCCCTGAAGGGTTGCCCGACTGCCCACCTCTGGAGGCAGTCGGGGGAAGATTATCACTGTACCCAAGAGCCTGGCAAGACATAACACAAGACAAATGGGTACAGTCGGTTATATCCGGAGGCTACAGAATACCCTTTGTTCGCACTTCTGTAGTGCTAAACAAGTCCCTTCCAGATGTTCCACCCAATCTAAGGGATTAAGTAGTACAAGAAATTTCAGAACTGCTAAAAAAAAGGGCCATCCAGCAAGTCCCAGCAGACCAACAAGGATTCGGAATTTACTCAAAGGTTCTTTTTGGTACCAAAAAAGACAGGGGACTGGAGACCCATTCTGGATCTCAGCAGACTGAACAGGTCTGTACAAAGAATGAAGTTTCGGATGGTCACACTACAGTCCATTATGCCCTTTCTGGGTCAGGACAATTGGATGTGCTTTATAGATCTTCAGGATACGTGCTACCATGTCAAAATGGACAGATGCTCCAGAAGATTCCTTCGCTTCCGGCTGGGAGCCAGCCATTACCAGTTCAGAGCTCTGCCCTTTGGTCTCACCACAGCCCCCAGGGTGTTCACCAAATGCATGGCAGTAGTTACCGCTCACCTGAGAAGGCAAGGATTCCAGGTGTTTCCATATCTAGACGACTGGCTCCTTACTGTTACCACCAGGCATCACATTCTGCGAGCCAGAGACTACACTATCGAAACTTGCTCCAGACTAGGTATCTCAATAAATTTCAAAAAGTCTGCATTGTTGCCCTGTCAATCTGTCACCTTTATAGGCACAAATTTAAATACAAGAGACATGTCAGCGAGCCTTCCATCAGACAGGGTATTAGTGATTCACCAACATGTACAGGTCTTGTTAGCATGCAAAACAATTCAAGCCAGGTTCATCCTCCAAACTCTGGGTCTCATGGCAGCAGCGATCATACTTGTTCCTCTAGCTCGTTTTCACATGAGGATTCTACAGTGGCTGCTTTTCACCCAATGGTCCTTCCAGCAACTTCCCATGTCTCACACGATTATGATCACAGAAACATGCAAAAAGCACCTTGCATGGTGGCCCCTAGGAAGACCATTTGTACCCCCCCCCCAGTTGCTACTGTTACCACGGACGCTTCCCTGATCGGATGGGGGGGCATTATCAGGGCAGGACAGTCCAAGGCACCTGGCAACTTCATGAGTACCACCTGCATATAAACGTCTTGGAGATGAGGGCCATGCTTTTAGCGTTGCAAGCTCTTCAGGACTCTCTTCCTACCGGGACTATCGCAATTCAGATGGACAATATGTCAGTAGTGTGGTACATCAACAAGCAGGGTGGAACCTAGTCCTACCCCCTATGTCGAGAAGCACTCAGACTCTGGCAGTGGGTGATCTCTTCCCAATGGTTTCTGATCACAACGCCCATCCCTGGGAAGTCCAACGCCATAGCAGACAGGCTGAGCAGAGCAATTCTCATGCCTCACGAGTCGTCTCTGAATCAAGTAGTTGCGGACCAAATATTCCGCAAATGGGGCCAGCCTTGCTGCAACCTTTTTGCCACCCCCTTCAACAGCAAGTGCAACAATTTCTTCTCTCTCCTTCCATTTCCCGGACATTCCCTCAGAGACGCTCTAGTCCACGATTGGTTTTAGGGACTTCTTTATGCATTCCCTCCGTTTCCCCTTATTCCGAAGCTGATACAGAAAGCTACCGTTTTGGGCTGCAAAATGATCCTCATTGCTCCTTACTGGCCTTGACAAATATGGTTCCCGTTCCTGCATCATCTTCTCGAGCAGCCTTGGACTCTGGACCTAGTTCCAGACCCTTCTGATCCATCAATCGGGCGGGCTGCACCAATCCCTGCAATCTCTCCAGCTCACTGCTTGGTTGCTCCACTTCCAACCTTAGCCAGGCTTCCAGATATCTCCCCCTCTGTGTGTGAAATTATTTTATCATCGCACAAGTCTACCACTAGAAAAACTTACGCTAGTAAGTGGAAACGTTTTTCTTCCTGGGCAGAGACTAAGAGTATAGATCAATTTTCAGCCCTTATACACCACATTTTGGAATTTCTTGTGGAACTCTTTCATTCTGGGTCCGCTTCAGCTACAATTAGAGTTCAGTTAGCTGCAATTTCAAATTTTCACATTGGCCTGTCGGGAAATAATATCATGTCGCATAAGCTATGTAGAGCCTTTCTCAAAGGGGCCACTCTGCTCAGGCCTCCAGTGAGAGATCCTCTACCTCCGTGGGATCTAAATTTGATGTTAGCTTCTCTAATATTGCCTCCCTTTGAACCTGCAGCATCTTGTTCCTTGAAGTTTTTATCTTGGAAAACTCTCTTTCTGGTAGCCATTACTTCAGCCAGAAGAGTTTCGGAACTGCAGGCTCTTTGTACCCGTCCTCCTTACCTAGTGTTCCATAATGATAGGGTTGCTCTCAGGACTAATCCTTCCTTCCTTCCTAAGGTCTCTTCAGGGAATAATTTGAATCAGTCCATAGACCTTCCTGTGTTTTTTCCAAACCACTCCAACAGGGTGGAATATAAATTGTATCAGTTAGATGTTCACAGGCAACTACGTTTTTATTTGCATAGAACTAAACATATCAGGAAATCGGACCAACTTTTCCATTCTTATGCTGAGGGTAAACAAGGTCTTCCAGTCTCAAAAGTAACCTTGTCCAGGTGGTTGACTTCTATCATCACATTTATCTATCAACTGAGGAATAAAGAATTATCTGTTAAACCAAAAGGTCACTCCACCAGAGCTTTAGCCACTTCTGTGGCCTTTCAGGCTAGGTTGCCCATGGAATCTATTTGTGCTGCGGCTATGTGGGCCAACCCACATACTTTTGTTTCGCATTATAAGTTGGATGTGGTTTCCAGTAACAGAGCAGATTTTGGTTCCACTGTTCTGAAGAGTTTGTCCCGATGAGCCACCCAGGATTTTAGGTGCTAGGGACGCTGTCCCAACCATCAAGAATGAAGGCGAGATAGACAACTTAACATAAAGAAGTTATGTACCTACCATAACGTTCCATGTTAGTTGTCGTCTTCTTGCCTTCGTTCTTGCATCCCACCCTCCATCCCCCTATCCTTGTAGGCCGAGAAGAGTTCCTTATGGTTTTTCACTGGCTGAGTCTTCTCTGGCTATTCTTTTCTGTCTAGTAGCCTCTCTGGAGGTTTTATATATTTCAGGATAGGATCCTTTCCTTATTATGTCTGCATTTAGACTTACCAAACGAGATCTGGGTATCTAGCGCCAGGCATCATGGGATATGGGGTGGCCTCGAGCCAGTATGCAGCTCTCGAGCTTTTGAAGATGGCCGAGTCGAAGCCGAGGATCGTCTCTGAACCCAACCAGCAAGAAAGAAGGCGAGAAGAAGACAACTAACATGGAACGTTATGGTAGGTACATGAGCATGCAGGGAAACTGATGGAAGCCCAAAGAAATGTATGGCAGCAAACATTTTTTATACAAGCTTCACATTGAACATTATTGAAATTGAATTATAAAGAATATTTTGTGCTGAATCTACTTTCAACAGTTTGTGCCAAACACCTGCTGGGCAAGAGAGAGAGAGAGAGAGAAGGCACATGACAAGGAAAGGAAAGATATCTTGATTTTATGAAAATAAGATGAAAAGAACTAAGTTTATTATATGCTTTGGACTATCAAAAGTATTTCTTCACAGTATATATTTTAGAATAACATTTAAGTAACCAGAATTATGTCATCTTTATAGGTAGTGTTTTAGATTAGGCTGTATAATCTGAAATTTAAGTTTGTGAGTTCTTGTACCAACAGCATGCCTCTAAGACCTGTGTAGGACAGTTTTATAAGCTTATAAGATTTGTATCTTCATGAGAGTCTGTGAAATGGATGGAAACTTACATAAAGCTTCATGTAGAAAAATGTTGCATGTTTCTGTCTGCAGGTTTTAATAAGCTATAATTTCTAACAAGTTTTAGCTTCACGTTCTGCTGAGACCCGTCACAGTAGATACCAACAGGTTGGTGTTACATTTTTCATCTCTGCCATTTGGTGCATCCATAGCACCCAAAGTATGTAGTGATAAAATGTAGCTAATTCCTATAACGGGTTCATAGTTTGATAGCAGAAACAAGAAAGAAAGAACTGTTGCTTCAGTATGTAAAAAAACAGTTTACTCTTTCAGTCTCTGAGCGTAACAGTTAATTGCAAAGTACTTCTGCAACCCCTTCACCATCAACTGCTTTTCTGGGAGCAGTCATAAATTCAGTGCGATAGCAGTTTTTCCTACTTGGGACAAACAAACAGAGGTACAGGGGTTTCTGACAGAATTCTGTCAGTGACAGGCCTTCACAGCAAGACGGTTTCTGGGACTTTTGAGATGCATGTCTTTTTGTATTTTCCTACTCCTTTATGCAACAATTCACGAGAGAAAACTCATTGCATCTGAAAAATTAGATGGACTCAGTTTTCGGGTCTAGTTATGGTTATTGTTCGTTGGAACAAAAAAAAAAGGAAATTACTGTGGTGGATAGAGGTTAAGTCTAAGAATTCAAAAAGCATTGATGAATGTGATGGATAGATTAGGAGTAGGTCTGAATAAAATTGGAGTGTTGCTAGCTGCATATCAAAATTCGACATTCCATATCGCCAGTTTTTGGCTGGGGGTGTCATTGTCAAGTATGTTGAAAATTGGCAGAGGACAAGGATACGTGCATGATCTTTTGCAGGAAATCTGTTGATATGTTGGAGGGTGATGCCATCATGTTCAGTTTGCAGTTACAGTAGGATGAAGTGACAGATTCTGGAGGTCATTTAGATTTTGTGTTGAAGTGTATGCAAGCTCCGAGAGACAACATTCCAAGTGGAGTTGTCAGACATCTTTGGCCATTGCTGTTCAGCCTTCAGAAGTAGGGGTAGGAGTAAGGAAGTTGGAAGGTTATGCGGAAAACAAATAGGGTAAATACTGTATTTAGATTTAATGTTCTTGATATGCCAATACATAGCAAGAAATGAGTCTTTGGAAAGTGTCGGAAAACATCAATCAATGTTGGTGATATCAAAGTATGTTGTACTGGTATAAAGCTGTAATTTAATTGCATACTTCTTTTTCTAGAAGCTTACTTAGATCTGGTAATAAAGAGTTATGCTTGAATTCAGATGTATTTGAGTGTTTAGTGCATTTTGGTAAGGGCGTGGTGATTGCTTTTGTCCACAGATTGCACAGATTATGGAAAGTTCTAGCTTGGAAAGGAGGCACATAAGGTGGGTAGACCCAGATGTTATAACTTAACTGTTACTCTGACTTCTCCTTAAATATCTGTTGTTTTGGTAAGTATCTTTACATATAGATGTATTTTTTTTTGCTTAAGGTCACAAAAAAGATGTATTTCTCATCTATATGATTTGAATTTTTGAGTTGAAGAAGCTGATCTCCTTTTGAATTTGAATCAGCAGATATAGTGAGGTTACAATACCTTTCCTGGGAAGCACTTTTATTTTTTACATCTGGTAATTTCAAAGCTGCAGTCTCTTAAATATAAAGCAAATTATTTGGTATTCCTTATTCCATAATGTAAGGATGGTGACTCAAGAATAATCCAGCTTTCTTGACAAACTCGGTATCAGCCATGTCCGTCAATCAGTCTTTTATCTGTAGTGCTAGAATGATGGGGAACTTCATTATTTAGTGGATGTACACAGATAAGTCAGGTATTATACTGGAATAAATGAATCAGAAAAAAAAAAAAAAAACGACATTCATTTAGTTTAATTCAAGAAAACGAAAAAGCCCTGATAGTTAACAAGAAGACTCCATATAATTGGTTGGCCCACTGTATTGTATGGCACGCTTCTCTAGAAGAGCACTTATTTATGTTTCTACACAAGATGTTTTAGAAGCTCTCGCATGGAGTACTGTTCACACATTCAGAAAATACTATAAGTTGGAAGCACAGTCCAGATATTGGTGGATTTAGCATTAATGTACTGTAAGAGATCCTATAATTGCCTCCCTGCCAGGGATGTGATAGCGCTATGTAGGAGTCTGCCCAAATGTTATTATTTGCTGAAACAGTACTCTTTCTGCAGAGGATAATACAGTTCTGCAGAGGATAATACAGTTGTGTAAGTTGCTTACAACAACAATAGGTATTTGAAGAATGGCTACTATAGTAGTACTAAAGCTATCCTGCCTCCATTCTTCTAACAATACTGTGTACAGCTTTATCATCATTAGTGTCAGCATATTTTTTTAAACCACTTATCTTGGCAAGGGTCATGGTGGCAACAGGCTGAGCAGAATATATCAGATTTTCTTATCCCCAGCAAGAGGCTCCAGGTCATCCTATGGGATCCCCAAACATTACCGGTCATCCTGTGTGATCCCCAGACATTACCACGCAAGTTGAGAAATAATCACTCTGGATCTCTCCCTGGGCTTCCTTCCAGGGAAGTTTTTGTGGTACACCTACTGTGGATAGTGCCTAGACAGTCTTAACTGACTCTGCTCAACACTGTGACAGTTGAGGAGAAGTGGTTGTACTTTGAGATCCTCCCAGATTTTAGAGCCCCCTTACTTTTATCATGCAGAGTGAGCACAGCCTCCCTGCTAAGGTGCTTAGTTTATGACACTTTGAATCAGTGCCGAAAGATCACGACCATAGGTGAGGATGGACTGACTGATAAAGTAAAAGTTTCTTCCCATAGTTCAGCTTTCACTTCAATACTGATATATGGTACAGTGCCTTGGGTACTGCTGCAGCCATTTTCTGGTCAGCCTCCCAAGCCACTTTACAGGCATATATGTACAACACCTTAAAATAATTAGTTATCTCCCTTTACCAAGTCTCTCAGAAATGAATACAAACACCAACAGCAAAAGTCCACAGCAGAGAAATGACAGACTGCAGCAAACTGTAGTTTGAAGTCTTTTAATAACCTTTAAAACCCAAAAAACATTGAATATCTCAAGCGCTTTCGCCTTGTTCCTACCCGGCTTTATCAAGATACAAACATAAAAAAGTAATGTCCTTAAATACAATAACCATTGGTCACATGGTATTTTTTTTAATTGCTTCAATTTAAGTTAATTAATCAGTCAGAATTACTTCAATTGAATTCCTTTAAAAAACAAATGTTAAAAACCTCACCCACATTTTTGCATTGCAAAATGTTTAACAAAGCAAACCAAGTCCTATGCACGAGGGAATGCACGGTCCAAACCAAGTAAAAAGCACCAAATAGACCAGCAAGGCAGCACGGAGTTCAATATATTTATTAATACTTGTACTTGTAATATAACAGACTAGTTTCGGCAAACAGCCTTCTTCAGTGTAAAACAATTTAGTCAAGTTCCTTTGAGTCATCTATTTAAATACATAGCAAGAGCTTTATTGCAAACCCACACACACACATACACAAAAAATTTCCCCTTTCCTTCCTCCCCCCCCCCCCACTTGTTTTGATATAGCGTGTCTGAGCCATTTTAATTTAGTGTTTGATATTCAATACCATTGGTGCTGTTGACGAATATAGGCTTTATATCCAGTGCCAGGGGTCATTAAACTACGGAATAAAAAGTTAAATATGAAAATGATTATATGGCCAGACAGATTTGTTATATGCTATATTATATTAACATCTTGTCAGATTATATGTATGTATTTATTTGGGATTGCTATCCTCTCTGCTCAGGACTGACTCTATCATTATATATGTTACCCTGTGTATATTTGTATGATAAAACACTAAGTTTTTATTTTAAAAAATATGTTCCAATTTCATGAATATTCATGAGCTCAATTTTTTATTGGCTCTTGCTATGTATTTAAATAGATGACTCAAAGGAACTTGACTAAATTGTTTTACACTGAAGAAGGCTGTTTGCCGAAACTAGTCTGTTATATTACAAGTACAAGTATTAATAAATATATTGAACTCCGTGCTGCCTTGCTGGTCTATTTGGTGCTTTTTAAAATGTTTAACAAGCCATACACTTACAAAAAAACAATACATTAATACCAAAATACTTCCAGACACATTGTTCACTATTAAAAAACATTCTTTCAACCATATTATATTAATGTTCTATCTATAAAATTCTAAAAAAATATATGTAATATATATATAACCATGTATAACACTACAGTTTCACTTTACGTAGTTTGAGCACACTTGAAATACTAATACTGTCATTTAAACCTGGGGACCTAGCTGCGTCTAATTTTAATTGCCATATAAGTTTTCTATATTCCAGGAATGTTTCCCAGTCTCCTCCCCTAGGGTCTTGTGCAACCTGCTCCAGTACCATAAATTTAAGTTTCATATCAGGGCACTGTATATAGTGCTTATAAAAGGAGTTTGTGTCTTTCTTGTTAGCGATGTCATTTACATGTTCATAAATTCTTCGCCTTAAAGGCTTTCTGTCTTCCCTATATAAAAACTCCAACATAGAACACAGATCCCCATGTAAACCACACCCTTGGTTGCACAATTACCAGCTGCTGCCCTCTACCACTTCTGGAGAGGGCATTCCACTCCTGTTATAGAGAGAACCATAACTTCTGATTTGGAGATGCTGAGTTTTATCCACCCACTTCACACTCATCAGCAAACTTCTCCTTTGCATGCCAATGATTAAATTCACTTGTGGCTAAGCGAACATCATCCATCTGCTAACAGCAAAAAGGCAACCCCCACATCCCCAGACTGCATATTCTCCAGATCTTGCTTGCTTCCTGATCTTCTGTTCATAAATATTACAAATAAGAAGAGAGAAAAGACACACCATTGGTAGAGTCCTGTACTCACTATTGAACATATTTAATTTAATACTGCAAATCCAGATAAAAGTCTTAGTCCTCAGGTATGGCTACTAAATGGCACAGAGCAGTGGCCCTAGGACCCAGTACTGTTGCACCTCTTCACACTACATAATCATTTCTTCAGGTTGACAAAGCACATGTAGCGAGTACTGGCACACTCTCGTGAATCCTTTTCTATGAATATTGAAGGAGATGATGTAATGTTGTCTGGGCAGACAGAATCTACTGCTGCTCTTCTGTCAGGGGCTGAACTGTTTCATGACATATCCTTTTCAGCACATTGGCAGTCACCTTCCCATGGAGACTGAGGAATAATATGAACACAGCTGATGAAAACTTTGACCAGGAAAGAAGATCCCATAAGGTGAGTTAACCCAGATGCTATGATCTACTGTTAAACTGATCTTTTCTCAAAGAGTACCATTTACGTTGTACATAACTGTAGATGTTCTTCGTCTCACATTGCTGCAGTCATAACCTGTGGGTAGTCCGCTGTCCTCGGTCGGCCCGAATACCAAAGAGTTAGGCTGGCGTCGGTCATGGGCGCCCGGAGCTGACGTCAGTACGTAGTAGTACTTAAGCGCATGACCGACGCCATATCTTCAGTCTTTCTTGCCGCGTGGTCCGAAGCAGAAGCAGCGTATGTAAGTGCCGTTCGGCATTCTGAAATTTTCAATTTTCGAGTTTCAGACCGAAGACCAAGTTGGGCTAAGTACCCCGTTGGGGAAAATTTTTGTCTTTTCTTGCCTCAGTTAATCCGGATGTCAGAAAAAGTTAATAATTGTATTTCTTGTGGGAAACAGATACCTCATAGGGACTATCATTCTCTCTGTATTCCTTGCTTGGGGCCTGAGCACGACGTAGTCGGGTGTCGCTTTTGCGCTAGATTTAATAAGCGCACCATTAAACGCAGATTAGACTGTGCTAGGTTGGTTTTCGGCAAGCGGTGTAACTACAACATGCCGTCAGATCCTCCGACGCCCGCTACCGCAAAAAAGCGAAAATATAAATCTGTATGGTCTAAACTGGATGAGTCGTCCGTTGCGGACGCCGGTTCTTTGGAATCTACGGTTGAATCTGTGGATCCAGCCGAGGTCTCGGCTGAATCCCAGGGGGAACCTTTACTGTTACAAGAGTTGGCCTCTCAGGAGTTAGGCCAGGCTGAGGGTGCTTCTCAAGTTTCTGTGGTTCCATCCTTACAAAAGGTTATTAGGCCTTCTACTTCAGTCACTAAAGGCCCTGCTAAGGCTAGACCTGGTCTTTCTGGTACGGGCCATAGCCCTAGTTCTTCGGGCTCTGTTCCTAAAAAACATATGCTGAAAATGGCAGAGGCTTTGATTACTTTGATCAGGGGTTCTATGCCCCCTCCAGAGAAGAGGCCTAGGGTGGAGACAGATTTAGAGGGAATGGAGCATTCCTCAGATTACTCCTCAGAGTCCTCAGCTGAGGATATTCAGGATTTTCCTCCCTATTCAGATTCGGATGCAGAGAATTCCTGTCCTTCTGCTTCACCTCCAGAGGATTTTTCGTTTTCTGAAACCTTGCATTTCAAGTGGGAAGGTCAGGATTTTTCAGATTCTCGTAAGAGGCTTAGGAAATTTTTGTTTTTGCCACAACATAGACCTTTGGCTATTCCCCCTGTTTTAGATGTTGTTCAGGATGTTTTTTCTGAAGCTTCCCTTAATCCTGATTCTTTACCCCCTGCCCCTGTCAAGCCAGACAGGTATTACAGAGTTCCAGAGGCACATAAATATTTGTATAAGAGTCCTAGAGCTGACCCGGAAACTATTATTCAAGGGCCTAAGGGTGTCAGGGCTTCTGTGGTTAAGAATCCAGTTCCTTTGGATAAAGATTCTAGAGCGTTGGATAGGTGGGGTAAAAAGTGTACACCTCTTCTCGTTAGCTATGAGGGCTTTAAATTGCCAATTTCATATGCTGAAGTATCAGAACTTTCTGTTAGGTCAATTGAAATCTAAGGTAGATGCTTTATCTGAGGGTATAGAGTGTAAAGAATTGCAGGACTTGGTTCATGCTTCAGATCAAGTTGGTAAACATTCCTTGCAGTGTGGCTTCGATGCCCTTCAGGCTTCATCCAGGGTGGCTGCTACTGGTTCAGTTATTCGTAGACATGCCTGGCTTAAGGATCAAAATTTGTCAGAGCATGTTAAAGCTCGGATTTTGGATGCTCCTCTTCAATCTGAAGTTCTTTTTGATTCCCCTGTGGAGTCAGTTTTGAAAAAGATGGAAGACAAAGCTAAGTCTATGCAGACGGTTAAGGACTTTTTGCAAGTGCAGCCCCCTAAGTTTAGCAGGAATTGGCCTGCAAGAGGATGGTCTTACCCTTCTTTGGATTTTCAGTCTAAGGGCAGGTCTAGACGTGGTAGGGGCAGGGCTCACGCTCAGGGTTCTTTCAGACCTAGGACTTGGAGTTCTCCTGCACAATCTTCTGGTGAGGGCAGGGGTCAGCCTTTTCGTAAACAGACCCAATGACCTGTATCTTCAGCTGCCAGATCCTTCTTTTCTGGCAGCTCCTCTAGGAGGAAAGTTGGCACTTTTCAAACAAAATTGGCATTTGGTCACCCAGGACAAATGGGTGTTGGACATAATAAATCAAGGCTACAAGTTTTATTTTCACACTTTTCCTCCTTTCAAAGGCATGCCAGATGTACCTCCTCAACAAAGGCTGGAGGCTCAGGAACAAATTTCTTTGCTTTTACAGATGGGGGCAATCCAGGTGGTACCTCCGTCAGAGGAAGGCCTAGGGTTTTATTCTCGTCTATTCCTAGTGCCAAAGAAAGGAAACACTTGGAGGCCAATTCTGGATTTGTCCATTCTCAATACATACCTAGACATTCCAAAGTTCAAGATGTTAACATTACAGCAACTGCTGCCTCTGCTAGGCAAAGATCACTGGATGGTAACTCTGGATCTCAAAGAGGCCTATCTTCACATTCCTATCAGGCCCAGCTGCAGGAGATTCCTGCGTTTCGGGCTGGTACTTCTCATTATCAGTTCTCTGCATTGCCCTTTGGTTTATCTACTGCACCCAGGGTGTTCACAAAGGTTCTGGCTCCTGTAATAGCTTTCTTAAGACTGAGGGGAATACAAATTTATCCTTATCTGGACGATTGCCTGATTCTTGCTCAAGACAAAGACAAGTTACTTCAACATCTACAGTATGTAATGGCAGTTTTAAGGTGCCTAGGGTATTCTGTGAACGAAACAAAGTCCAGTCTAGTACCCTCTCAGGACATGTGCTTTCTGGGTGTGAGACTGAATACAGCCTCTCAGATGGCTTTTCTGACCCCGGACAAACAAAGAAATCTTCACCCATACTTCCAGCAATTATCAGTACTGTCCAGGCTGACTGCAAGGACAGTCCTTCAAGCCTTGGGGTTCATGGCATCTTGCATTCTGGTACTTCCCAATGCCAAACTGCATATGAGGAAGCTACAATGGTATCTCAAAAGTGTATGGACTCAACACTGCCACGATTTGGACACTGTCATTCAGATAATACCTTGCATCCAGAAGGAATTCTTGTGGTGGGCACAGGAATGTCACCTAAACAAGGGACTCTCTGTGACCCGACCAGAGGCGAGTCAGATCATAACGACGGATGCCTCAGACCTGGCTTGGGGAGCACACTTCAATGGGAAATGGATTCAAGACACGTGGCCTCCCAGACTACAGCATTTGCATATCAACATGAAGGAGATGTTAGCAGTCCAGTTTGCCCTGATGGCTTTCAAGGGCCTACTTCAACCAGGACAGGTGTTGATCTGAACAGACAACACTACAGTCATGTGGTACATCAACAAGCAGGGGAACCCATTCTTACCCTCTTTGCAGACAAGCTATGATATTGTGGGAGACTGCTCTGAGTTTGCACATCACTCTTCAAGCACGGTTTCTGCCAGGAGCACAGAACTCCCTAGCAGATGTATTGAGCAGACAAATTGTGGACCCCACGAGTGGAAATTGGATCCTCAGGTATTCCAACAGTTGACAGTGGCTTGGGGAACTCCAGACATAGATCTGTTCGCTTCTCCTCTAAATTTCCAACTACCAAAATTTTGCACAAAGATGTTTCACCCAAAAGCTTGGAAAGTGGATGCTCTATCTTTCAGTTGGAACAACCTTCACGTCTATGCTTTTCCTCCTCTGCCTCTCCTTACCAAGGTACTCTTGAAAGTCAGGCGGGACAAGCCTTGCATGGTTTTAATAGCACCAGATTGGCCTCGACAGCACTGGTATCCTCTGCTGAGGAGTTTAATTCAGGAGCCTCCTTGGCCTTTGCCACAGCTTCCTCACTTGTTGTCCCAGTCAAGCAGTCATTTGCTCAATGTCAGGGTGCAGTCCCTGCATCTAACGGCCTGGCGTATTCTGTTTTAGAGCCGGTGGGTTCTCAGCTTCCTCAACAGGTTTTAGATGTCATTTTGGAAGCCAGGCGGCCCAGCACTAGAAAAGTTTATGCTGATAAATGGAGGAGGTTTTTTCTTTGGAGCACAACAAAGGACTTTGATGTCTCGGTACCTAATTTGAGTTTTACACTGCAGTACCTTACTGAATTACTAGACAAGGGTTTGTCATTTTCCTCTGTGAAGGTTCATGCTGCAGCCATTTCTGCTCACTATGATTGTGACCCTCTCACCCTTTGTTTAAGCAATTTCTTAGAGGGGCAAAAAATATAAGACCCCCACGTAGAGCTCCTACTCCTTCCTGGGATCTCAATTTTGTGTTGGAGAAGCTTACTTTGCCTCCTTTTGAACCTGCAGCTACGTCTGAATTGAAGTTTTTGTCTTGGAAGACTGCTTTTTTGTTGGCCATTACTTCTGCTAGAAGGGTATCTGAATTGCAGGCTCTCATGGCAGTTGAACCCTTTCTGATATTCCATAAGGATAGAGTTTCTTTGCGTACTAACCCTACTTTCATGCCAAAAGTGATTTCTAATGTGGCCTTGAACCAGTCTATCCATTTGCCTACCTTTTATGCTGATCCCCAAAATAAGGGGGAAAAAATCTTGCATTCTTTGGATATACACAGGCAGTTACGTTACTATTTGAGCAGAACTAAGGAGTTCAGACACACTACAGTTATTTGTTTCTTTTGCTTTGAGTTCACAAGGGAAAGCTGTTTCAAAGCAGACTTATTTCAAAGTGGATTGGTAATTGTATTGCTTTTTGTTATTCTCATCATGGGAAGAATGTTCCTGCTGGGATTAGACCTCATTCCACTAGGGCTACTGCCACATCTACTGCTTTTTTGAGGGGTGTAGCTACTAAGGATATTTTGGAAGCAGCTACTTGGAGTTCAGTTCACACTTTTACTAAGCATTACCATCTCCCTCTTTACTCCAAGTCCAGGGCTGGGTTTGCCACTGCAGTCTTACAGGGCATGTTAGCAGCCCCTAATGCTATTTAGTTTGTCAGCCTCCCTTTTCCTTTGCTTTGGGATTCTACCCACAGGTTATGACTGCAGCAATGTGAGACGAAGAACATAGTACAGTTTTGTACCTACCATAAATGTAGATGTTCGAGGATCCACATTGCTGCAGTCCTATTTTCCCTCCCTCCTTCCCCTCTATGGTTTGTTGTTGTTGTTGTTGTTGTTCCTTGGGGATAATTGTTATTTTCTCCTTTGTGGCTCTGGTCTTTCCTTCTTTTAAGGCCTTCTGACATCTGGGGCAAGAAAGACTGAAGATATGGCGTCGGTCATGCGCTTAAGTACTACTACGTACTGACGTCAGCTCCAGGCGCCCATGACCGACGCCAGCCTAACTCTTTGGTATTCGGGCCGACCGAGGACAGCGGACTACCCACAGGTTATGACTGCAGCAAGGATCCTCGAACATCTACATTTATGGTAGGTACAAAACTACTTTTCTAACATATAATTACTGTTGTATACCCTCAGGTTTGATGCTAAACTTTTTAAACCAGTGGGCTTAGCTGGCTGTTGATATGGACAGGCCTCTAATTTATGCTTCATTTAGTTGATGCCTGTCTGCTGGTTTACCCTGCATTAAAATGTTGCATAGGGTTTTTAATTTTTTTATAGCAAGAACTCTTACCATTTTGGGGCATTTACACATTTCGTGGAATCAGTCTTAATGTTGACTTGAATTCTGCCTTTGGCCATGCCTTCAAGGCATTTTTGCTTGTTCCTTTCTTTTTTGGTAGGTGATAGCATGGTAGGTATGTGTGGGCTATTCCTCTGGAATGCTGTTATGCAGGATGTATTTCAGCACATAATAGATGCAGGGAATATTGAGGTGATCTTTTATGGTGAATGGCACAGGTTGCTTACTTCTATGTCTGCACTGCCTGATCTCTAGGACTCGTGGCCTGTTTGGGCATGTTGCTTACCAGTTGTTTTGATACTGCAGATCACTGCTGGTTCATAATTGTCCATGTCTTAGTACAGCTCACAACACAAAAGTGCTAAAAAAATGCTGTTCTTGTGCTTTTTGTGTTTTGGGAGTTCTGATTCTTTTCACTTGACTCTGACATAATAACATTGATGCAGACTTCACCTTTTTTTTTTTTAAATCAATCAGCTTTTCAAGGACATTTGATATCAGGACTGGGAAAAATACAGGCAGTAGATTTTGATTGAATATTGCGGACCCTCCTTAATGGGCTCTTAGCTGGAATTTCTTCTATGTCAGTCACAATTTGCTATAATTTTTGAGCAAGATTCCACATTTGAGGATGTCCATGCTGCTGTATTGAGGCAAAGCATGATATAATGTGTTAGTTATGTAAGCACTTAAATGAATGTCCTCTAGTTTTCTTTTTCACTCTCACCTTCTGGATTTTGAGTATAGCTCATAGAAATCCTCTGTTACTGTACACAGGTACTTATTGAGTGCCTGTGTGGCTGTCAGATTACCAACCATAACCTTCGCCAATATTGTTCTCTTGCCTGATAACAGATAGGCCCAGAAAAAAGGTGGGGGCATTGACCTCATATACTGTAAGACTTTTAATATAGTCCCATGTAACAGACCTACTCCCACATTTTCTATAGGCAAAATGCTGTTATCCTACTTGATCTGAATTATAGTCACATTTATCCCTCCTGGGTAACAATATACCAATACATGAAGAAATACTGACATGGTCATCCAAAAATATATAGAATGAAACAGTCATACTTGGTAATGTGAATATTAATTGGTTAAGACATCATACTTCATCACTCACAAACAGTATCAACCTATTTAAGTACACCCAACTCATTACTACCTAAACCAGACTCAACAAAAACAATGGCTCAGTATTAGACTGTGTCCTTGCCTCTGACACTAGTAAAATCTCCTACACTGGCACTCTACCTAACAACATTAGTGATCACCTACCAGAATACATAATTTGCAAACCAACTCCAGTGCTTAATGTGCACCACTGTAAGCATACCAGAGACCTATCCCACTTCTGCCCAACTATCTTTACTGATACCCTACGAAATATCAACTGGCATCCACTTAAAGTCCTACCACCGAATGATGCTGTTGAATTATTGAACTCAACATGCCTCCATGTACTAGACAGTCTCGCTCCTCTCCGACATAGGAGAGGGAAAGCCAACCAGGCCAGCTGGCTTACCAAATCCACCAAACAAGGTATGAAAGCTAGGGATAGGGCTTGGAAATTAGGGCATACAAGTAAAAACCCTGCAGACTTCCACCCAATACAAACAACTGTGTAATCAAGTACAGCGACTTGTCGTAAAAAACAAACAAGACTTCCACATTACTCTTCAAAACGACCATATGCAAAATCCTAAAACATTCTGGAGGTCCAGGAAACTCTCTGTTATATCCAGACAAAAGTGGTAATCCCCTCCCCTGATCCAGACGTGGCCCTAGCTGAAACTACCTCACATTTTAACTCATGCTTTAAAAACAGTATTGTCAATCTCACTTCCAGCTTCCCACTAATCAACCCAGTGACCCCAGACACATCTGCTACAACAAGACCAGACTTCTCTCTCGTAACCATACGTACCTTCTCCATAAAAAAAAAAAAACTCCTGCTTAAGCTTAAACCTGGATCAAATGCTCCATATAACCTTCCACCAGAATTCCTCCAAAAATCAGCAGATGCTATAGCCTATCCCATTAGTATACTACTAAACAGATCCATTCGAGAGTCCTTCATTCCCACAATCTAGAAAAAGACATTTATCCTCCCTCTCCACAAAGGTGGAAACAATAATGACATGTCTAACTTCCGTCCAATTGCCATCCTCTCTCCCATCTCCAAAATTCTGGAAAAAATGTATCCATAGCCGGCTGCTTAATTACCTACTACACCACAACCTCCTCTCTCCAACCTAACATGGGTTTAGGCCTAGTCATAACACCACCACTACTCTTGTATCTTTCTTGGGCGCAGTCAGCCATGCTCGAGGCTCTGGATACCTTGTCTCCTCACTATTTCTTGACCTTTCCAAGGCATTCAATACTGTCTCCCAGCCACTTCTACTGACCAAACTCTCCAGTTTAGGCATACCTCCCCCCTAGCCTGGTTTTCCAACTACCTTACAGATAGACAACAAGCAGCCAGATGGCACCAGTCCCTCTCTCCTTTCCTCAACATCAATACTGGAGTCCCACAAGGGTCCATACTACGTCCACTGCTCTTCAGCATTTTCATGAATGATTTCCATACCAGCATACCCCATGCTAATGTCATCCAGTGTGCGGATGACTCCACCATCATCTGCATAGCCGTGTCTACTTCAAAACTACTTGCATTCACCCCAAATACCTTCACCTCCACTGAAACATGGATGTATAATAACCATTTAGCCCTAAATATTAATGAAATCAAGCTTATGTTATTCACCTCCTAAAAAACAACACACTAACAGAAAATTAATTTACCATCAATTCAGTCAGCAACACTTGCCTCAAAGTAGTCCCATATACCAAAATTCTAGGGGTCATCATAGACAGACACCTAATTTTCGACCAGCATATTAACACAAACATCAAAAAAACCCCATCAAAAACTAAGCATCGTATACAGACCCAAACACTTCCTCACCAATTCAGCAAGACTATCCCTTGCCTCTTCCTTTCTACTTCCATCCTTGCTCTATGGTGCACCTCTCCTTACTAATGTACAATCCTCTCTTAAATCCAAACTGGACTCATGCTACAATAAAGTCGCAAAATTTGTAACCAGTGCCAAACACTCCTTCCACCACTGCATATCACTCCAATGTCTAAACTGGTTAGAACTTCCCCAACATCTAACATACCTGCAACTAACCTCGGCTCATAAGCTAATCTGTAAGCCTTCTAGTTGTCCTGCCCTGTCCTCTCTGTTCACCATGTATCACCCAAATAGACCTCTGCAATCAGTCAATCAGATGCTCCTTAATGTAGCAAAACCTAACCTTTCTGCTGGTCAAATGCATGGGATGCTCTCCGTCCTTCAGTTAGGTCTACTAGCAACCGTGAATGCTTTAAGATGTTGCTGAAACAACACCTGTTCTCCCATTGGCTATGTACATGTACCAGCACTAGAATAACTTGTGAGCACCCTGATTTTTCCTTGTCAGCCTAGAGTGGGCAGTTGAGCTGCAGAATAGTTGTGGGAAGTGCATGATGTGTCCCTGAAGGCAAGTATGGTTAGCTAAACCCATATTGTTTTGTAGTTGGCGAAACATGTCACGTGGGAATGATTCTATATATGCAGCATTAAGTTCTTGTGTAACAGGGACTGTTAGAAGAAGGCATTCTTGTCCGAGGACCCAGTCTCTACTTGAGGATGTGACTAAACTCCTTAATGCCTTACTAGATAAGGAGTCGCTCTTCATATCACCGTCTTTTATAATGTGCTTAAAAGACTGGAGATTAAAGGGAAAATGAGTCTGTCAAACAATGTTTTGCCCTCCTATCCCCAAGTATAACAGAAATTATTCTTCAAGGCAAGGGAAGAGGCAAATAGAGAAAAGGTAGAAAGGGCCATAAAATGAAATGGCAACAGGAAGACAGCAGCTATGACAATACCAGTCTCTTCTGTATCCCACCCTGGTCCTACACATGCCAAGAACCTCAAAGTGAAGGGCCCACTACATCATAAGTAGACAGTGCTGTACAAAAACATATAAAATAAATACGAGCAGTGGTCCAGACTTTCAAAGCCTTCAACACAGTTTGGGGACCAGGGATCCTCTGCATCATAACAGACAACACCATATGGTGTGGTACATAAACAAACAAGGGAAAATAGACATTGGAGTACATTCTCTTCCTGAAGTCAACACATGTTCCCAGCAGGTCTATATTCATACATTGAATAACAATTTCAGTGAATGACTTATCAGTGAACGTTAAACAATGAATGTTGACATCACTGAACTCTCTTATTTTCGAAAAATAATTAATCGAATCGCCATAGTTGGCCAATAACTAGGAATTACCGTGATGTATAAGGTAAGCTAAAAAAAAAAACTTTTATAAATTTGCCCTATTCCCCACTGTAGTGTGATCTCAGAGCTGGTACATATAGATAGAGGGGGTGTGGAGGGCGGAACCTCCCACCTTGGTTGATAAGTTGTTTTTATTACCTTTCACGATGTTGATCAACTGTGGCCACTCGGTGAATACTTTTTCGAAGATAAGCATGTTTGGTGATTTTAACTTTCACTGATAAGCTGTTTGCTGAAATTGTTATTTGAGGCATGAACAGAGACCCGTTCCCACCCAGGGGAGTTGTACAGCAGACCACTTGAGCAGGACCTCAGAAGACCAATACAAGTAGATGCTGGCCAGATATGCTTCCTAGAGCTCAAGAACAGATATGGTATACCAGAGACCGACCTTTTTACTTCTCTGAACAACAGGCAAGTGACAAACATTGTGCTCCAGAGTCCAAAACAGACAGGCTTGGGTAGTGGATGCCTTCTCCTTGAATTTGACAGGTCTGTTTCTCTATAGTTCCCACCTCATACATACCCATAAAGATTTGCTAACGGATAGATGTCCCATTTTCCAGTGGTTCCCAGTATATTGGACTCCTACAGTACGACAGTTTTTTTTTGGATTTGTTAGCAGAACAACGCCAGCACTTTGATAGCCCTGTAGGAAGTTGATCTGAAAACCAGCCTAGCGTTTGTGTTTCTGAGAATGTCTGGTGAGTGACTAATTGTAAAATAACTGGCAAGCCTGCTTTCATCAGGCTATCCTTTTTCAGTTTAACTCCTGATAAAATTCTTTAAACCTCACATTTTTGTAAGTATTGTAGCCTTCCAGATAACCTTAAAATCCTTAACCAGAATCACATGCAACATTTCCAGTTCGGAAGCTTTCACATAATATTCTACGTCAGAGACTCATAACCTTCCCTGGGAGAACTAATTAAACTATACCAGGTGACTCTGTGCTTGCCCCCCTCTCCCAGAATAAAGGATTTCCAAATCCGAGATTTTAAGTTTGCAAAACATTGACTTGGAAGATACCAGAAGACCCCAGGAATAATATAAAATCAAGGGAGTTTAAACTAGATGACTGCCTGAATTCACTTTAAAAAATATATCCAGACACGACCCCTTTTATGTTTGTATCAACCCTTCCCATTGCAGTATTATCTTCCCATTTGTGAAATTTTCTAAGGCATGCAAAGTGTCAGCCAATATGACTCCAGTAGCTAATTTCATCAGGTTCTTTGAGAAAAGAAAACTGTAGGGCAAGACCAAACAATGAACATAATTAATCGTTTTATAAGTTTTGAGTACAACCTATCAAAGGTGTTAAGTCTCTGAAACAACAAAGTTAGATCTTTGCTGGGATTACTCAAATTGTAGTAAGATTATCAGCATAGAAGGAAATCTTATGATGCTGACTCAGCAGTGAGTATCTGGCCACTTCAGAGGATATCAGCCAGGGTACAGAAGGCTCTGTATGTTTTTAAAATAGCAGTGCTGATAGAGGAGATCCTTGCCTAGTCTCACTGGTAGCTCAAAATATCAGAGAAAGTCTGGCCCTTATTTTTATTCTAGCTTTAAACCTAGTATAAAAGGCCTTTATGAGTTTCATGTTTAGCAGAAAAGCCCTGTCAGTAATAAAATCTAGTCCCACCGTACCAGTTCAAATGCTTTTTGCTTCTAGCCACAAGTCTATTTACTGTTGTATTTGCATCTTCAGTCAGCCAAGCAGTCCCTATTAAGCCATTCAAGGTGGACCACTCAGGCAGAAAGCCAGTTTGGTATGGGTGGAGTGACAGTACCATACATTAAAATGGCCATAAAAGAGCTTATATTATGAATTATTCTGAATAGAGGTCTTTAAGATACAACTTGCAGTGGGTCCTTCCCCTGTTTTAGGATCATTGAAATGGTACATTTTTCAGTGTGGGAGGAACATCACCTGGGGAAAGAAGATAGCTGGCCAAAATCATAAAGTTTTAGATGAACATGTCCTCTCCTAGTGCATAAACCTCTGCATATAAGCCATCTGGTATAGGGATTTTGCCCTTTTTTCTACTCTTTTAAAGCATATGCTACATCCTACAGGGCTGTTTCTGCCATTGTTCAAGTTGTTGATATTGGTTTTATTTTTATTATTAATCAAAGCCAGGAACTGCCACTTCTGCCCCAAGGTCGCTGTCTAGTTCCTGTCTGCAACAGAGCTTGGAGTAATACTTGTCAAAAGTCTGAAGAATCCCCCTGTGGGATGGTCCTTGAGACTCCCAAATACAAGATTCATTACTTATTGACCATCCTGTTAGCTACCTGTTGCCTAAGTTTAAAGCCATTTTTTTAATTTGAAGGGATTACCTCAAATCTCCTTACGTTTAATTTCCTAATTGCCTTATCCACCTTATATTCCATCATGTATCCCTCCTTGCCTTATCCATGTTATAGTCTATCAGTTTATCACTTCCTCCTTAGTTCTAAAATACAGTTATCCAAATTTCGGGTTTAGCTTATTAAGCTATCCTGCTCCCTTGACAGGTTAGTTTGATAATTCCTTAGTTTACAAATTAAATTCCTATAGTGAAGTCCCTCGTTTGCTCCCTCAGAAAGTTCACCAGTGCTGGTTTGAAAGATTCCCATATTTCAGTGTGCTTGCTTTCTTGTTTTCCTGAAAACCTTGCCAGTTTTTATAAAGTTCATTCAAATGAACCATGAACAGTTCCTAGCAAAAGTATGTGTCTAATTTCCAGTGCCTATTTGGTTCATTAATAACAACAGTGCATGATCCAAAAGGACAGGTGGGGAAACCTACAGTGACTTCACAAGAGAGCCATGCTCCTTGGTAATTCAAATGTTATTAGTTCTGATCATACCGCTCAACCTGGAAACATAAAATGTCTGGACAAAGGCCCATGATGAGTAGGTGCAACAGGCCAAAAATCTGGACTCTGATTAACATAACATTTGCATACACAATTATGTAACCCCCACCCACTCCAGTGGAATTGTGAGATACTAGCATTCAAACCCAGATTGAAGAACAGACAAAATATGAAACAACACAAAATATAACCAGAACAATAGTGTTTTATTTATATTAGCATTTGAACTTGTATAAAACTAAAAGATCTGGCAAAAGACACATAGCCAAACCTATTTGAGTCCTTTCAATGTATAAGGCACTAAAGTTGTTGTGAACCAGCTCAAACTTTACTAGCAAAGTAAAAACATACAACCCTAGCTGAATTACTACATATGGGGCCAAAACACAAAAGAACCATAGCTCTCAACTGTGCTTATTTTTTGCAGAATGTCCAGATTTTTTTTACTAATATTTTTGATCTGTTCCTCATAAAATTGTAATTTTCTGGCAAATCACTGTCAAAGCACTGAGGACTGGAGTCAGAAAATGATGGCAGACATTTGATTTTCAGATGTAATATCCTATAGAAAATTCATGCTAATGCAAAACTTGTTATTCTAGCAACTTTGTAAGTTTGTAAGGGCAATAATTTAAAATGTGTCCCTGTTTTTGAGCCTTTGTCCTGCCCCCCCATTATTTGTGACTTTGTGTAGATTTCTTGCTCTAAGAAGTAGAGAGGTATGGTAACAGAATATGTGAAAATTGGAAAAATGCTTTGAGTATACGTGTTGTCTACAAACATTTTACATCAACCATTTGAAGTAATGACTGATTTTAGAAACCCTAGCTTAATTGCTTGCAGGGCTGATGACAACCAGTACTGATGTACTACCAGGCTTTGCCATCAGAGGGCAGTAGAAACCTACATTCAGAGCAACTGCTTAGTAGTTTACAAACAGGGGCATTTACCCCAGATCCCTTTGAGTGTAAGCGAGCCATTACCTATTGGAAGAGTGTTCTTACAATTTTGAGGTATCTCTTGCACATCCCCCAGGTAAAGTGGTACAAAATATTCAAAACATCAGTTGTTTTCATACCGCTCACTTGTTCCTGATTTTGAGTCAAAGTTTAGCTTTGTCCCTCTTGATCACTCCTATAGCTGGTCATTTTTGGAGAAAAGGTGATGAATTATACTTAATAATGCCAGTACTTAAAGTTATAAAAACTTCTTTTACTTTACAAAATTAATTTTAATTCACATTCTGTTTTTGTATCAATGTCTCAAGTTAATAGAACTAATATTTTAAAATTTTCCCTGATTATTCTTGTTTTTGTCCTTAATTCTGTTGAAATTTGTCCCTTATTCCTTGAGAGCTATGGCAGTTATTTTTGGAGAAAAGGTAATGAATTGCATTTAAGAAATAATGGCAACAATTAAAGTTATGCACTTCTTTTACTTGAAAATGTATATTCATTTACATTATCTTATTCTGTTACCATCTCAGGTTAACAGTACGAATATTTTAAAGTGTCTCTGATTGTCCCTGATTATTTCTGCAGTTGTCCTTTTGTCCCTGATTGGTTGTGAGTTATGATTCACGTCATAAAATAGGCACATTTTCCATACACACACACGAGTAAAATACTGCAGATAGTCACAGAGTTTGCATGTGTACTTTGTGCCTTAAAGTTACAAGACAAACCAGCTGAGTGCTGTTGATGTTCTGCACCAGGTCATTGTGAATAGTTTGTCTCACCAGAGATAAACTGCACTGACACTGTTCACATTTACAAACACAAATACTCAGTGGCGTAGCTAGAGTTTGTGCTGCCTGGGGCTGTCTTTGAGTTTGCTGCCCCTCCTTCTTCACAAAATCATAGTCAAATGGGGAAACCCATACACAGCACCCCCCGGAACCATTCCAGTGTCTTATTACTTGGCTGTTTCTCCCTATTTACCATAAACACTGTAATATGTATACTGCTTTATGCTTTACTTCTACAGTGATTGTTTGGATTTAATTTAAAACTTTTATTTTAAATTTTATAGCACAAACACTGATAGACATCTGCTAAACAAAGCAACACAGTCTCACAATGAAAACAGATTTAGCATTAAAATGTATCTGCTCTTGAAACTCACATTCATTGAAACAGCATTGAAACCCACATTCAAAGAAAGTGCATCTGGCTAGTGGTAGATAAAGTTTACCTTTGGTCTGTTTTCAAATCATAGGCCCCTTGCACACATATTTAGGACCATGCAAACATACATGTGTTTTTTTATTCACCTTCCTGATTGTATTAAATTATATTCCTTTTATAATACAGCACACTTGTTAGAGCATGTTTAAATTTGTTTTGAACATTGTTCCAGTAATCGATTAAACAAAATGTATGAACCAATAATGACAAAACTGCCCAATTCAGAACATTTCCATCATAAAAGTCTACTCAAACTTCTGTCATTACAGTCCACCAATATCAGTAAATATGCAGAATCTCTGCAGAAGTAAAAGCCATCTAAATAATTCTGCATTAAAGAGATCTGTAACTAATGAAGAGGTTGATGCTAGCAAACAGCTTTATATTTCATTGTTTTATCTACAAATAAAGTGCCTGTTGCCCTTGAAGAATAAATTGCCTATGTTACATTAAAAAAATGACACATTAGTAGTATTGCAATAGGGAATGGATGGCAAACTGACAACAGGTTCATAGTTACCATGTGTCTCCTCCAAAGGAGGGCATTCTCAGGAATGCAGCATCCACCCCCTTTAAAGTACAACACAGTACAGTATCAGCAATCCATCTACATATTGTGGGAGTAGAACCCACAGCCTTCTACGTCAAAAGCAAGTATACTACCTTCTGTGCGCTAACAATGCAGACAGACTTGGCATAAGCAGCACTAAACTTCTCTTCCCTTGAAGCTCTCAGCTCCTTGTAAAATCCACTTGACACTCAACTGTATCTCTCAATTTTTCAGCACAAGAAGTCTGGAAAAAGCCAAAGTTTATTGGGGGGTGGAGACAAAGGGCCAAAACCAGGGACACATTTTAAACATTGTTTGTATAATCTTATAAAGTTGCTAGAATAAAATGTTTTGTGTTACCATCCCACTTGTGTCCCTGCTGGACAGGGGAAACAGGTGCTAACTTTGAGGGAACATGGGCGAAATTCTTGGCTAGGCTTATAGGGGCCTCCGGGCCAATAGCCTTGTATCATCCTATGAACCTAAAATTCTGTCTCGGCAGCAATTAACACACACACACACACACACACACACACACACACACACACACACACACACACACACACACACACACGCATACGCATTACTTGGAGAAAAGAAAATTCCATCTCAGCAGCACCTTACTTGAGAATGAAGAGGAAGCGGAGCAATTCCGCCTTGGCAGCAATAACAAGAAGCAGAGCAGCACACACCACACACACACACACACACACACACACACACACACACACACACACACACATCTCTTGGTAATAACAAGAAGCAACACACACACCCCTCACATGAAGAAAATTCTGTCTCAGCAGCAGTTCATTCACGCACACATCTGTTGTCTCGGCAGCACCTTACTTGAAAATGAAGAAGCAGAACAGTTCTGTCTCGGCAGCAATAACAAGAAGCAGAGAGGTAAAACCGTGCACTGTTCTAAAATTGAAATTGCGTGGGAAGAACAGGACGTCTGTGTGACAGTGCATGCACAGACATGATGCAGCCGGACTGGAAGAACAGGACATGCTGCTGTGGAACCGTTCAAAACACTGAGTAAATTTGTGGGACCATTCAAAACAGTGAGTAGATGTGACAGTAACAGTCCCAAAAGTGCTATACCACTGCAAAACACGTCACTTGCTGGTACGTCTTATAGTTAATAAGCAAGACTAAGAAAAAACAGACCCAACACATGGGAAAACTGGGAAGCAAAAATAGTTTGCCTACTTATAACAACAGCTCAGAGATTCTGGACTTTTCAGACATTCACACCCACAGCATGATCACTATTTAATCACAATCTTTTCATTTAAATTTGTAAATAAAATGCTACAGAATTACGGATGGATTTTGCAGTTTTAGGCACTTTGTGCTGTGCTGACAATCACAATGCCCTCCTTTTTATCCCAGTTCTGCATACTGCAGTTTTGGTGAGAAAAGCTAAGTGCAATTTGCAAAGCCCTCATTTAAGTTTGGTTGTAAGCCAATGCCAAGGCTGATGGTAACTGAATAAGGAAATGTAAATACAGAGGATTACTATCAGCGCTCCGAACTTGTGCCAATAGTATATTACATACAGCTGCATGGTTAACCTTGGGATTTGGTGGTAATTGGGAAAAGACAACATTGTTAAGCACCTTTCTGAAGAAGAAGGGTGTTTAACAGTGCTTTGTTACAGCATTATTGAGTTTTAATCTAAGACTAGAGTGTTAACAGCAACTAGTGCCAACAACCACAGAATGGCGGGGAAACCTAAATCACCTTGTAAAGCCATGAAATGTTATGCTGCCAAAAAAAAAAAAAAAAAAAAAAAAAAAAGAGAGTGTGCACGTGTTGCTCAGCTTTACTTCTCTGTATTATTTGATGTCTTTGCCAGACGTAAATCAGCACGTGCTCTTGTGATGAATTTATAGTTAAGTATCACAAGACAAACCTTGATCATTTCCTTGTGCAGGAGTTCTGCATGTTTGCCAGTTCATAGAGAGATCAGAAACATTTGCCGAGCCAGAACGTTATCCACAAAGCAGTTAACTGCATTTAGTTTGCACCATCTAAGCAGAGGTTATTAAGAACAGTCTGCGTCATCACTTTGACGCGAGTCCTCTTTGGTTGGCTGCCACTGCAAGTTATAGGGGAGCAGCAATGGTAAACAGCGTTTTTTTTTTTTAAAGCTGTCCCAGCAGTAAATGAATAATGTAAAAAAAAAATTGGGGATTTGAAAGGGCCAGTTGGAAATTCGTGGCAACCCACTATTTTGCCCTCAAAACTGGGATATACCGAGGAATTCAGTACGGTTGAACAATATGGTTCTGATCAATTCAAGAAAAGGAATGAAACTGATAAAGTGCAACACTTGTTCAGAGGTAATTTTCAAAGCCTATATTTGTCCACTAAGCCAAACATGGAAGAGTACTTCCTTACAAACTTTCATAGTGATGGATTACCAAATGTTTAGGTATCAGACTGGACTTCCTTTGCCCTTCCCAGACTCTGAACCCTCCTTTAAAAACAATCCATTCTACGTATCTTAGGTAGGTTTCCATGTACAATACCTGGAGGCAAATGAAAATTAAAAAGTTATCCCTGGAAGACATTTGATAGTCTTGCGGTTTTCTTCTGTGTCTGGCAGCACTCAAGTAATGCAAACGGAGTATGCCTTTTAATAAGAGTGACTACACTTCTCCATTTGCCTGTTCAGTAAAAAGAAAAACTTTGTCTGGCAATCACATGTTTTAGTAACTTTAAATGCTTCATATCAGTCAAAGGATTCTCTTCTTGAATTGTTAAGAATTTAGATTTAAATTCCTTAATGTAGATGTGCACTTTGGCCCTTCTGACCAAATTAGTTAGAATATTAACATTCCAGTAAAAATAATGTATGCAGTCATGAGTTTTATTGAAATATATCATACTACCTGTGAAACTCAGTATGTCCCCACAATGAAGTTTGTCAACAAAAACCTTTATAACCTTAGTCATGCATACACCACCATCAGTCCCACCGTTGGGGAAATGTGAAGTGCCAAAAAACCAACCCGATGTGTTGAGCTGAAAGCATATACCTAGGCAGTATTTAAAAAAAAAAAAAAAACTATGACTGAGAGTGTCATGCATGAAAGGTCTGTATTATATATTTGAAGCTTCAAAATTTCGAACCTCATATTTTCGACAACATATGAGTAAAACCTGAAACCTGGAATATATAATAAAAAAGTAAGAAAAAAAACAAAACTTTCCTTAATGCTCTGAGCAGGGGGACAAGGCCCCCTGTACCCCCCACAACCCCTACTTAAATATACCAACTCCGAGACCGCACTTCAGTGTAGAAAAGGGAAAATTTCCCATTCTGCATGTACAAAGCCATTGCCTTTCACCTTAGAATTTTTCAAAGTTCGATCATATGGTGTCGACCGTATGACATTTGAACTTTGAAATGTTTGGCAATTTAATAGGGACCCTGCATGTATAACTTCTGAAAGCATGTAATGCAGCAAACAACCAACAAATATAGGTGAAGTAAATCAGTGTAATTTCTGTCATAAGAACAACTTACAGAAATGTAGCAAAAACTTCCAAAATGCAGGCAAAATGCCTGTAATCATGTAAGTGATTGGAATAGAAAGCTTCAATTATCCAAGCTTTTGCACAAAGGAGAAGTCATGCAGATTTGTCAGAGTTGCACCATTACAGCCTTAGCTCTCCCAATCCCCAGAACATATAGAATGATAGCATGTAAACATTAATTAAATCAATGTTTTATAACACATCACAATTTATAAATCTTCAGAAAGGAATAATCATGTGCCGTTTCCAAGACTATGCATAAACTTGTAAAAAAAAAAATCAATAAAAGCCCTGTTTACATATAACCTGCATCCATTTTAACATGGCAAATTAGCCGAATTTCCCCAGGCGCCATCTGTACTGCCAGTGTGTGGGCAATGACCTTACTAACCGTTTGAAATCTTAATTTTTACAGAATTAGGTAGATCATTTTCTGACTGCTTAAAGTGGAATGCCATCTTATCACAGAAACCATTACCTTACAAAATTTAAAAGTGATGACAAGGCAGGACAGAGATTCACATAAATGCATTTGTGGCCTTTAAAACCAAACTGAGCCAGTCAGTTTTGTTAAATGCCAATTGTAATACTTTCTCATGCTTAATTTAGATGATTTCTTTATTATTCCATTTCTGAATAGTAATCTGTACTATTGTAAACAGGGCTTTACAAATGCTATTTGAGTTTTTTTTGTCATTTAATTTAGATTTGATGCTGTCCTGTATAAATATGGCAACACTTGTCCTGTGGTCTCTGTAATATGTCCTGCCCTGTTTATTGTGTATCCAGGAATACTGAACTCAGAATTAATGATAAATGGTGTAGACCAATTTCCTCATCAGTATGCATCCAGAAGCAGACCTTTCTGTAATGATACTCAGCTGCTCCTAATGTTTGTTAAGGAATAAGAAGGCCGGAAAATGTCTGCTCAGAGTTTGTCTTCTTGTCTTTCTCACTCTGTAATCTCCTGTTACAGTAAATAATGAAGGGCTTTAATGGAAGAGATTATTCAGTGGGAGCTATAGCTTCTTCTGTATTCCTTTGGAAATGCTTCCAGTAATTTGTGCTGCTGTTAGCTGGTCAACTCTATACGTTCACAAGTCCTTACATAATGAACCTGACTTGCAGGGTCCAGCCTGGGTATAAAAGTACTGTGCTGCAGTGTCTTCTAACCTGAATGTCTTGCCCCCCTATTCCCCTGTGTTCCAGAAGTGCAAAAAAGATACTGTCATTCATTCTTTTTATAATCTCTCCTGCAAAGTCACATTGACCGAATTTCAAATATAAGATAGTTATGTGAGATATGCACTATGACAGTGAGCCTTCAACCCCAATTAATTTGGTCATACAGTTTACAGATACTATAAACAGGAGGCATGCAGTCTGATATGCTTCATTTGCTGTGGAATTATCTTTGCCAGAAAAGTTAATCTTGTAACAAAAATGTGGATTTATGAGGAGACTACCTGCTAAATGTCATGACTTGATTCGCAGCTGAAGGAAGATCACTGAAATGAAAAGGAGAGTCAGAATTGGTACCCCAGTGTTTTTGTTGTTAGAGCCGCACTTAAAAATTCATTGTTATCAGTATCTTACATGCTTATAAAAATTCATTTTATCAGTATCTTATGCTTATATTTCTTTTTTAGTATGACTGAAATTCTAGGTTTAGTATCTGGTTTACTAACACACATCCCATATGGTAGAGTCTGGACATAGGAAATAGACTTCCCAGATAAAGCCTTGTTTTACTGTGTTTTGATTGATGACACTGTTCTGGTGGGATAGACGGTCATGACAATTTAGTGCACTTTCTACACACTTGATTATGAGTGACCACTCTAGTTGGAAGTATTTAAAAAGTGTTGAGTGAGCATGTTCTTTTAATTTGCTGAAATTATTGTTTTTCATTACTGGTGCCATTTTGTTGCAGATTTTTCTTCATGAGGCTACAGTGCGCTTGATGGCAGGAGCTAGTCCAACTCGCACTCATCAGCTTCTAGAACATGGCTTGAGGAGACGTTATACACAGAACAGCAAGCAAGGTTAGTATCTATTGGCTGGCTATAGCATGTGACCAGTCAGAAGATAGCTAATGAAAGGAGGCTGTCCTGCTTACAGAGTGACTTCTAATTACACAGCTGTTGATGTTACTTATTTTTAGTGCAGCTTTAATGTGATATATGTCAGTGATAAGTTTTTTTTTTTTTTTCTGAGGGGGCCATTATGAAACATAGTCATGATGCTGAAAGTCTGCTAAAAGACATTTATGCATAGAGTATTTTTTTTTAAAAATCCAGCATGAAAGAGGTGCATAATAAATGTGGTAAATATATTTATCAGTGCTTAGGAAAATACGTAACTATGAAGAACAAGCTGCTTATTTTGCCTGCTATATATATCATCAGTATATCTATAGCTGCATGCATACACATATTCATATGTGGGTGTTTTACAGTATAAAAAAGTGATAAAAATCTATGTTAAAATTAAAAATTAAATGTTGTATAGTGTATTCTAACATGGCAAAATAATTGCAGTATAACGTAAATACCAAAATTCCATATGTGGCATTGTGCTGATATACGTATTAAAGGAGTCTTTACTGTGTATGTCACTTAGCTCCATAATTGCTTCCATTATGTTTGTTTATACTTATGCTCTTGTGCCATATAATTGTTTTTTAAATGCTTTGAGCTGGTATGCCTGTGCTACATTTTGGATTCTTCATTGATGTGCAATTTACTTTGTTATGAGTACCTGTTCATATTTTTCACAACATTTTCTTGATAAAGATATGATTCTGCATATGTTCTGTTAATCTATTATCAATATTGCATTTATCTTATTAATTTATTATTGTCAATGTTGTTAAAACGTTAACTGTATTACAACAAAAATATATATTGTTATTCTTTTTATTGCCATTTAGACTAGTTTGTGGATGGTAAAGGTCCTTAGACCAGCAGATTGCTTCACATACCCTGACAAGTCATGTCTGATAGATGTATGCATATATACATAAGTAAATAAATGCCAGGATGCTAGGCTATGGTCAGAGATGGAAGTTTGTAACTGGATGTAACATTTGTGCCGCATTAATAGTGATATTGATCATGTTTATGTGCCTGTTTTCCTGTTCCCCTTTAGTCACTGCAAACCTAAGTTGTTTCAATCTATTATGATGATGATGTGAGGAAAAATGTCTCAGCATATGAAGACTGTTGAGTGATTTCAGCTGTTCATTCTTCTTGGTGTGGGATGAACCTTGGTCTGACCAGACTGATGTGCAGCCTGGAATCCTTCAGCCCAATAATTTTCCGTATTATAAGGCCTTCCTTTAATATGGATCTTCTTCCATTTGTACGAGAAGAGAACATTGTAATGCTCCATCCTTAAGAAGTGTTTTTTAATCTTCACCTTATGAAGAATCACCGGTTTATCTCAAACTTTCCTTGTATAGGTGAAGTCATTCAAAAGCACTTTGCTTTTATCTGGATTTTTTCATTGAATGTTTTCCACTGTTTTTATCCCAGAACAGCTCTGTGACTGCCCTGTTGAGAGTAGTTAATGATCACTTCATAGAGGAGGGTCACTCATTTTATTCCTGTCTTGGTTCTACTTGATTTCGTTTTAGAATTTGACACCGTGGATTATGGCATCTTGATTAAGTGCTCATGTTGTGGTATGCCTTCCAGAAACCTTAATTGGTTTACCTCTTATTTTAGGACACTTACTGTGTGTGGCTATTAGTATGAATTCTTCATGGGGCCACCAATTGAGTTATGTTGTACACAATTCTTGACCTTTGTTTCTTTGTTGTTCATAGTGTCCGTGTTTTGGTAGGGTAGCATCATTTGAAAAAAGGTTTTAAAATGTCACCACCATGCATAGGGTACGTTTATGTCTCTTCTTTCAGAAACACTTGCACATTTTATTGTTGTTAAGGACTGCTTGGAATCTCTTTAACACTGGATGAGTCACAGCTATCTAACGTGGAGACTGAATGTGCATGTTACCACCAGGGCAACATTCACTCTAGAGGTTATGGGTCTTTTGCATGACTGGGGACTGTGGATTAAATAATTTCACTAAAAAAGTATGACAGGTATAGTCAATTCTTCCTGCTTTCATCTTAAGAATCTCTAACATAAAACACCCAGTTTCTTCTTGTGCTCTGGCAACAGTTATCCCTAAGTTGGGCTCATTTTGGTTGGTTTATTGTGTTGCAAGGGCTTCAAAATGTTGACCTCAGCAGCCTCCATAGGTGTAGAACTTGTCAGCATCTTGGCATTAACTTATTGAACCCTTCATAATTCTGGTCACATTTTGAAATAGCTTCTGCTGTTCTTTTTCCATTTTGCTTGCTATCATTGTTGTGAGGAATTGCTAGTGATTCCCAAGATGCACCTTTAGTCTCCATCTAGAAATTTAGTCACCCTACTAGCTTAACATATTGTGGACTTCACTACCTCTATGGCTTCAAATGTGTGACCCTGAGGCCTCTGTCAGCAGGTTCTTTAAAGTCACATGTTCATTAGTTAGACTTTATAAGAGAAATTGTATTTATTTGTATAATTTTTACTTTTGTGTGCTGTTTGTATTTATCTTCTAATTTCCCCATAGTGTGTAAAATAAAGCCAAGTAAAATAAATTATAGTCAAGTGTTTACTAGAGTATAAAGCTGTGTAAAACAGTGACCCGTTAACTCACTAAGTCTGAATTTTCAGTTTTGCTGTGCTACCATTGGTGAAATCTGAAAACCAGTCATTCTCAAAGTACTAATATCATGATGCTGCATCCCGGACACTCATTGGCCTTTATCTGAAGCTGAGTCTGTCACTTGTATAACATTTTTTGAAGATAGTAGAACTGTGTGTTTAATATGGCATTGTGCATCACGAGATTGTAACAAAAAGGCAGTTCAGTAAAAGGCCTTGAACAGTACACATCATGTCTCATACCGCTTCTCTTGACTGTATTGGTTTTTTGTATACTTATTTGTGTGTGTATATATGCGGGTGTCCTTGCAGTGCATCAAGATATGTGATATGATACAGTCTGGCCAGATCTATTTGGTGTTGTTTTTTTGGCAATACTTCTGAGCTGCAGATTCATTTATTGTTTGGTTGGAGTCCATGGATATTAAGAAAAAAAGTCAAAATGCTTTTATAGTAATGTAGTCTGTCATTGAATTTAGAATGAAGGTGTGCATAATTTTATGGGTTCATGTTAGGTATTTCCAAAATGTCTTTTGGCTGGCACCAGAACATCTGGAATAAGCAAATGTATCATCTCAAAATATGTGCCTACTTCTAATCTAGAGAAACTTCATGGGTCACCTGAAAAATGTATTCACTTTTTAGACTGTGCTTAAATAGTTTAATATTTCAGTGAATAAGTAACTGGTGAACTGCTGAGACCTGATGCATTATACCAAACTTGGCTATAGGTCTTATGCTTGGGGTCAAGCATGTTCATAGAATCATAGAATATATAGGACAATTTGACCAGAGGTCATGTTCACCTTAGCAATGACCACCTTCAGGCTCTACCACCTCTTTCAAAGAAGACAAAGTCTGTAAGTCCTGGAGTAAACTTTAGGTTTCCCATCCAGTTGTTCAAGCAGTCTGAAGGATGACAGGAACTCACATTGCTTGACCTGTAAGAGGAGCATATTCCAGAGCAGAGGGACCATCTAGGGGATAAACCTATCCCTTCATCTAGTTTTGTTTCCTGATGTAAATTGTGATCTCTTTATCCAGTGCTAGCTGCACTATTTCAATTATCAAGAAAAAGGAGGCCAAGAATAGCTGGATCCCTGAGGGCACAGTAAGCAAGGCTCAGATCCCTCTCAGGATTGTATGTGACACTGAGTACAGGAAGTAAGGATTCCAGTCTCTCAGGGTAGTTAAGACTTTTGAAGCCAGTGATTGTTTTTGTTAAGAACCTATGAGTTTTTTTTTCAACTTTTTTATGCATCTAGTAAGATACATGCAAAATGATACAGTATATTCTATAATGGTTCTCACCAGGGCAGAGTATTAGGAAATGGTGACTTCCAGTGACTTCCTTGGTTTAAGAAAATATGTCATTGGCAGTTAGTTATGAGCTATAGAAGGATTTCCTAACTACAGTTGCCACATGGTGATTAAAGGAAATGGAACTTTCAACTAAGGTGTCCAGGTCTCTAGTCACTGACTCCTGTGATAGAAGTGTGATATCAGAGCAGTAGTTTGAAGCAGTTTGCTGTTTTCTGAAAGGGGTGATGCTGCATATGTTCATCATATTGATCACTGCTGCAGTATCTTAAGCTGCATGGGTTATACCTTGCTAAGGCTATAAGAGCCAGACAGTTGAAGAGCTTCAGAGCACCTTCCACATGTCCAAGCCATTAGATAGCTCAAGCTGATGTAAGACAGGTTTGGGCTCCAAATCCTTCAGAGCTTTCCTGGTGTCAAAGAGACTGCTGTTCTGAGGGCTTTCGGAGATCAACGGTCGACTTGTGCTGTTTCATTGCTGGGCAAATAAGTTCTCTTTGGGGAAGAACCTTCCAAATATTATTTTTATTATTTAAACTAACTTTTCTGTTTAGAAAACTATTTTTTAAGATAGGAATTTATGTTTTTGTTGAGTATCACATGACTTTACTGTTCCTTTAAATGGAAGACACTTTTGTTTCTGACAGTTTTGAAGTAGAATTACTTTTTCAGGTTGGTTAAGTGTATTAGAGTGCTTTCTACTGGGCTTCAGCAGAGAAAGTTTCTTTTAAATACTTTTGATTTGTTAGCAGCTTGTGCTGCTTAGCTTCCCTAGGAAAGAACCACCATTTTTAGACTGAGAGCATGGAGCAAATTACTGGTCCCACAGTTAGACCTTCTTCCAACCACAAAAAGAAAGTTAACTAAACAGCTAAACAGCCTTTGCCACCTTAGCAGGCTAGCAGTTTGCCTCAGCTGCAGGTGGGTGACTGTGTTGTGCCCAAAGCTGGCTCCTCAGACCATTCCTCTTTTTTCTCAGATCCCTGTGGTGTTCATATAGCCACTACAGACTGAGTGTTAGCCACATCTTCTGCTGTTATTGGGGTCCCCTCAGTGGACAAAGGAGATCCACTCTTGTCGGTCTTGGGAGAATGGACAGGAAAGGTGCCCCTGCTTAGCCAGAATATTGTACTCATCCCTGTGGAAGCTGCTGATGCCGTTAATAAACCTGTTTGCCCCAACTTTACTGTACAAAGAAACAGAAAACTGAACATTTATCTCTTCCTGCACCAGTTCCTTTGGACAGGCGTAGTTTATTAGGTCTGGCTCAGGGTCGTCTACAGGCAGTTGATCTGTCTTATAAGGTGTTTTTTGGTAAAAGAAAAAGGGATTCCTGTTTTCCAGAAATATTCAAGAAATTTCATCTGGAGAGGCATGTGATGGGACAGATACAGGGTTTTCTCCTAAGATTTCTGATGATGGTTCAGAGGAGAGCATGTTATGTAACTCTGCTGTAATGGATTCTGTTTCTCTGAGACTATTTCCAGAATATGCTAGTGTTTTCAGTGGGAGAACGTTGAGGTTTCTCAGTCCTTCAGAAAATACTATGAGCTGTTACATTTGGAATTCCCTGAACCTTTACCCAACAGGGACGTTTAAACAATAAAAAATAATATTTGGAATTTTTTCCCCATAGGGGACTTATCTGCCCAGCTTTGGAGGATTTGCTTGTTACAGCCTGTGGTTTCCCTGACAACCAGCCTGCTGTACCCAAGAAAGCAGATAGACTGTACAGAGTTCCTCAGTCTTTCAGTTTTTTTAACACTCATCCCAGACCTGACCCAACAGCTGTTTGTTAATCTATCTGATGTCAAGCATTTTCGTAATTGTAATCCTTCCCCTTATGACAAGGATGGTAAAACATTTGCTAAGTTTTGGGGGTAAAGTTTATGAATCTGAAACTTTAATTTTTAGAATTTTAAATTGTCAGGCTGATATGTTAAAAGTTTACTCTGATTAAATGTGAAAATATGAGGAATGTTTAGTCTGCAGTTCCCTCATGCGAGGAAACATCTGTTTTATGTGGTTTAGTTTCTTCAGTTTCTCAGGTCACTACTAATTAACGTGTGTATATGAGTCTGTAGATGCAATGTGCAGGGCTGTTGCCACTGGTAAGTGTATTAAAGACGTTTACCTGACCGTGTTCTCATAACCTCCCATAAGATGAAAACTGAGATTTTAAATTCTCCTTTGGATAGAAATTTATTTATTTATTTTATTTTACATTTGTTGACCTGACTAGTCCAGCTGGATATATGTCCATTTTCAGCAGAAGCCCGGGGAGAAAAGCTCCGTAAAAACACAGTATTATTTATATTATGTGACAGTTTTTACAGATGCAGGCACATTACATATTTTATCAATTCTTTACATTTCCGTACATTTCTGCTTACAGAATCATAATACATATCATATATGGATAGTTATAAGAAGATATCCATAATGACATACGATTAATATTTAAAAGCACACTGTCTTTATGGTTAGCAGAAACACAACTAGTTTATACAGGCATAGTGATAAGTATCCAGAGATATGTGGGGTAATTAGTCAGTGTTACACAAGGGCATAACCAATGTGATTTAAGGTATAGTTTCAATTTGTTTTTAAATAGTGTTGTTGAGGAAATGGAAGTTAGGTCACTGGGGATGGAGTTCCAGGTTTTACCCGCAGTATTAGAGAACAAAGAGTTACCAGCCATATTGTTAGTTTTACCTATTTATACAAGTAGTTTATGTGATGAGCGTAGAGTCTTGAGGTTATTGTAGGGGGTGATAAGGTTTGTAGGTATTGGCATGTTAGTAGGTTGATACAAGACCTTGTGGGCAACTGTTAGTTGGTTAAATAGTAGTAGAATGGGCAACTCTAGCCATCAAGTTTGTTGAAGATTAAGACAATGATGGGTTCTGAAAGCGGATCCTGTTGCAAATCTGGCAATGTTATTGTAGGAGATAGCCAGCTTGTTCAAGTTGTTTTTAGACAGATTAGTATATATAGGGGAGGCATAGATGAGAGTAGAGATAAGTGGGTACGGGCAATAGTAGCCCTGGCTAATGGAGTCAGAAAGGGTTTGATTCTATAGAGGGAGCCTAGGTTTTTGTTGACTGTTTTTATAGTACTGTTAATATGTGTATCGAAGTTAAGGTTGTTATCAATCCGTACCCCTAGAAGTTTTGTAGTTGGATCAGGACTTATGATAGTACCGTTGTTTGATGTAATAGTAAAGTTAAGTGGGGAGGCCATACTGGTGAGAGTGAATAGTAGGAGTTTTGATTTTTTGGGGTTCAAGATGAGGCAACGGTGTAGAAGCCATTTCTCGACTGTATTAAGCACATTTTGGGTGAAGGTCTGCAGGTCTGATGGAGAAGTGGCTGAGCATATTAACGTGGAATCATCTGCATATTGTATACAGGTAGCTTGAGGTATTACAGAATGTAGGTCATTAATAAAAATAGAAAATAGGAGAGGTTCTAATATGGAGTCTTGGGGGACAATGGGGAGGTGGGTAGATAAATTGTTCTCCCATAGTACAACCTGCTGTCTGTTGTTTAAGTAGGACTGGAAGCATTGTATAGCCAGTGCATCTAGTGACAGGTTTTTGAGTATGTTTATGAGAAACTGGTGGTTAACCATATCGAAGGCTTTAGAGAGATCAATAAAGAGGGCAGAGGATAGACTGTTGTTGTTGCAATTTTTGTTAATACGGTCAGAGAAGGATAAGAGGGCAAAGGTGGTGCTATGAAATGGCCTAAAACCATGTGTTGGCAGTTAGCTAGTAAGTTGTTTTTTATTAGGTAGTTTAACAGTTGTCTGTGAATGCATTTCTCCATGATTTTTGCCAGAGGAGATAATATAGCTATAGATATATAGTTTGATAATTCATTGGAGTTTACCACCTTTATGGAGGGGGATAATATGTGAAATTTTCCAGATAGATTTAGTCTGTGACCCTCTGCTACAGAAAAATGTGATGAGAGAGGTATGCTGATACAGAGAATATCTTAGGTATTTCAGCCCCCCCATTCAATTTTCCAAGGGATTTCCTGCTCCCTTGTCCAAGTGTGGCAAGAAGTAAAATAAACAATCTCAACGTGCTGGCAGACATTTAAAAACAGTTGTAGGGGTGTTCCAAAAAGAAAGCAGGAAACCCCAGAAAAAAGGACATCCCAAACCGGCAGAATGACTATAAAACTATAAACAGGATCTTGTGCCCCCCCCCCCCCCCAACACACACACACACACACACACACACACACACACACACACACACTGGCACTCCCTTATCACCTCCAGAAAGACTAAATCTCCATTTCTGCCTTTGGCAACAGGTTCAGACAAATGGGTGCTGAGGCTGATTCAGCAGGATTCCAGATGGTAGTGAGAAAAAATTCCTCCTTTCTAGGGTATTACTCCACACCAATCAGGCATCATCCCATTCCTTTTCCCCCAGATTTTGTAAGTTTTTTAAGAATTTGTGTATTTGAATCACATTATGAATTCTCTGCCTTACACTTTGAGCTAGCCGCTACTCCAGGAGTGTGTGTTCACAACGTGTTTAGCTTCTGTTATAGCAGGCTACAGGGAATACACATATTTCTATATTTGGATGACTTGCTTATCTTTTTTAAAGTGTCATGAGTCTCACTTGGGTGAGCGATGTCCTATACAGGCTGCGATTCCAAGAGAACATTCAAAAGTCTTTTGATTCCATCACATAGTTTGTGTTCCTGGGGTGTCTGCTAGACTCCTCAGTACAAATAGCTTTTCTTCCACAAGAAAAAAATAAGTATATTTTGAGCTATTTCAGGAATTTTTCACTTAAACTTTGGTTACCGTGAGGGAATACCCAATAATTCTGTGTCTCATTGCATCAGCGATTCTCTTAGTCCTGTTTCAAGACTCCACATGAGAAAGGTGCAACATTATCTGAAGTCTCTGTTGCCAGTACCAGCACTCATTATCTTTTCAGATTCCATTTCTGGGATTTGTGAGAAGAGAAATTACTTGGTGGCAACATCATATATTCCTGATTTCAGGTCTCTCCTTCTCCCCTCCTGCTCCAAAACAGTCAGTCTCAACAGATGCCTTGGACTTTGGGGAGCAGCGTCAGGAGGATAAACATGCAAGCTATATGGGCTAACAAAAGCAGATATAAGCACTTAAACATCAAAGAGATGCTTTCCCTTTTAAAGGCACACAACTCTCGGAACCACCTTTGGTCCCCAGAACCACTTGAAGTTGTAACAGACAATAACCTCAGTAATATGTAAAAAGAAAGGGGAAACTAGATCTTACTTTCAATGCAGACTTGCCATATTAGCATGGGATGCAGCTTTATAGCACAATCTCACTCCGTGGGCATTCTGCATTTCGTTAAATCAAAATTTGAACAGGATAAAGGTAGACACTCATGAATGGAAAGTAAATCAGAGAGTCTTCCACGATTTGATCCATTTGTGGGGAGTTCCTTAAACAGGACATTTTGCTTCCTATCTGAACAATCATCTGGCAAAATTCTGCCCGAGAACTGTATGCAAGTAGACTTCAATGACAGATACCTTTTCCTTTCTTTGGACAGAAATGCTTCTGTATGCCTTTCCATTGATAGCCAGGGTAAGTTCCCCAGGATCATTATGGTAACTCCTTTCTGGCACAGGAAACAGTGGATGTCCTTCTATTCTCATGTTGCAGTATTCTCACATGTGGGATCCTCCTCCTCAGGTGACCTGAACGACTAGTTCATCTACCAAAGCTTAAGCCTGTTTGCTGTCTGGTGTGTGGGATGTCACACGTAGGGCCATAAACCGTGGGCCACAAATGTGACATCTGCATGCACAGACCTCAGAACTTTTCTGCCACAGTTGAACGTCAGCTTGCTCATTCTGCTTCACATTACAGAACATGTTAAAGATAAGTACCCCGTTGGGGAATCCTCTTTATTTTTGCTAGAGCTTAGGTTGCTGTTTGTCGTTTTAATAGCCAATGTCATCTAGGAATGGGAAATGTAAGTGCAGTTGAAAAATTCCACACAAAGATGCTCACAAACTCTGCTTATTTTGCTTTGGCCTGTCCCATGACCATATGACCTGTAAAATCTGCCAGTCGTTTATCCCTAAGATCTTGTGCAGCCATCTTGGCAGCCCTTAAATTGTTTGTTATAAACCAACGACTAAAGCACCTGGCCCTTGGTATGGATTCTGAACCGGCCATCAAGGTGGAGCCACCTAAAAAGAAGACCAAGGTTTCAAAGCCTGCTGCTGCTGTACCTCAACATAGAATGTCCTGCCAGCTACCAGTCTAGGGACTGAGAGATGTCTGGAAGAACTGGTGACTTCGGCAGGTACCATATTGGAATCCGCCCTAGAAACTTCAGTTGGCATATCTGTGGAGGTTTCTGCGGTCAGCCTCCACCGATGTTGAGGGGGATCCGGGCTTGCCCTGGCGGCTACCTTAAGTTTCCGAACAGGGCATCTCGACCCCATGCCTGACACTAGGCCTACAGCCACTCAAACTATTCACAAGACCCTTTCTGTCAAGAAAAAACAAAAAAGCATTTCTCTGCACCAGTGGAAGACCAGCCAGACTGGCAAATGTTTTCCCAGTCCCTTGTTTAGGCCTTTATGGCCCTCAGCATCACATACTCCTGCTCTGCCTACCCTTAGTCGCAGGTCTGCCTCTGCCAATTCCATTCCTCTTCCTCAGCCTCAGGAGGAAGACTTTTCTTCCTCTTCGTCTGATGAGTCTCTCACTTATACCTCTCAGCTGGCCTCCCGCATGGAATACTGTTCTCCAGATGAAGACTCCTTGGAAAGAAACTCCCCACCAGAAGATATCACCTTTGGGAAGACTATCTCCAAAAATGAGAGAATACTTCAAGTGGGACTCCACCCAAATGTCCGAGGTAAAAAAAGATACCTTGAGCTTCTCCAGATGGAGTCTTCTTCTCCCTCTGCTATTCTCGCTGTGATTCCAGCTTATCTGGATGCCTTTGCTTCTGCCTCCAAGACCCCTGAATCCCAACCTCCGGCCCCAAAAAGGCCAGATAGGTTCTATAAAGTCCCTGATGATCACAAGTACCTCATCAAGCCACCCATGGCAGACCCAGCTGTCATTGTGGTGGCACCAGACAAGCAATCCAGGCAGATCTCTTCCTCATCCCTGCTGCCATCTGATAAGGACAGTAAGGTGATGGACAGATTGGGAAAAATGATCTACACTTCCTTCACCTTGGCCTTTAGGGCAATTAATTTCCAGATGCACATGGTAAGGTATGCTCTAGATCTAATTTCCCAAGCATCTACATTGCTCTTTTCTTTGCATGATTCATCTACAAAGCCCTAAGTTACCTGTAAGCTTTCCTTAGCAGCACAGGTAGCCAGGCATTCCATAAAATGTAGCTACGATGCTGCTGAAGCCTTCACCAGATCAGCCACATCTGCTTCTGTTTTACACAGGTACTCCTGGCTCAGACTTCAACCCATCCCTGATGATTTCAAGAACAAGATCCTGGATGCTTACCTGGACAATAAGTTCCTCTTTGGCAAACAGTCTGTTGAAGTATTCAAATGTTTGCAGGAAAAAGCAAGGAACTGCAGGACCTAAACCATCTACTGGTATCCCAAATTCCAAAATTCTACAGGAACTACCCTGCAGATCCTTTGTTAGGAGGCTCCTGCTCCTTCTACTTCTTCCTCAAGGCATAGGAAAGGGGCTAGGAAACCCTTGTCCCCCTAGGACTACTCTCCCAATCCAGGCAGCCCATTCCAGACAGACCAATGTGTGACTGCCTAAATTCCCTCCACCATCTCCCCCCGTCTACTGCCTCTCTCACTGTCTGCCCTATGGCAACACATCACTTCAGACCGCTGGGTCTTATCAATAGTGGAAAAAGGGTACTTTATGACCTGTCAGGAAAAACCATTACAAAAAGGTATACCCCTACCTCCAAAAAAAAAATTCATCCCTTCCCCCTTATCCAGAAGGCCCTACTGAAAATTCAGCGGGACAAACCAAAAATCTTGCTGGTGACCCACTATTGGCTAAGGCAGCATTGGTTCCCCCTTCTTGTATCGCTTGCCAAGGGCAATCACCACAGGTTGCCTCACAAGGTGAACCTTCTCACACAACAGAAGGGATCTCTCTTCCATCCTCACCTGCAAACCTTCAGCCTTACCCAGTGGGTGATAAACTTCTGATCCCTCTCAGACACTTTTACTCAGAGGACGTGCTATTTGTCCTGCAGGAGGCCAGGAAACCTACTACTAGGAGATCCTACTTATCAAAGTGGAAAAGGTTCTCCAGTTGGTGTCTTCAAAGGCAGCTAAACCACTTCCAGGTGGATGTACCTCTAGTTCTAGCCTATTTGTCTGAGCTCCTAAAATCAGAATTTTCATACGTTTCTGTGAAAGTTCACTTGTCAGCCATTTCAGCCTGCTTATGTATGGATCCACCCCTGTTATCCAGACTGGAGGTGAAACATTTTCTCAAAGGGGTTCTCAACATCAGACCACCATGGAAACCTGTCCCTCCTCCTTCGGACCTGAACTTTGTGCTAGAAAAACTCACCACTGCCCCCTTTGAGCTGGGTCTATATCACATTATCGAACTTCCAAAATATCGAACACCATAAGCTCGAACTTGGAAGTTCGAAATGTGATATAATCAAAAGCTCAGAACAGCGAATTTTTTCCCAGGGAAAAAAATTGCTGTTCCAAGAAACACACACACAACATAAGTACACCACAAACCTATGTCTAATGAGGGGGGCTGTGCCCCCCACACCCCCTACTTAAATATACCAACTCCGAGATTGCACTACAGTGGAGGAAATAGCGAAGCTGTGGAACGGCCCACCTAATTCTTTCCCTGGGTAGGAATTTGATGTTCCGCGGCTTTGATATTGTCAGTGTTTGCGGTTTTGTGTTCGGTGTAATGCTGTTCAGTATTTTCAGTTTTTGCGGTTATGATATACACCCTTTGAGACTGCAGTTTCTGCCACTTTAAAGATATGCACTTGGAAGTCTGTCTTGCTAGTAGCCCTTACTTCAGCTGGAAGAGTCTGTGAGCTGCAAGCACTCATGGCTACTCCACCCTATAGTATTTTCCACAGGGATAGGGTTTCCCTTTGTACTAACCCCTCCTTCATGCCTGAAGTGGTCAATGAAATGTCCCTTAACCAATCTGTCCATTTACCCACCTTCTTCCCCTCACCACAGAATGACAATGAGAGAGAGTGCTCCATTCTCTGGATGTTCACAGGCAACTGAGGTTTTATCTGGATAAGACTAAGGACATTAGCAAGTCCAACCAACTATTTGTATCTTTTCACCCCAGGGCCCTGGGGAACGCTGTATCCAAACAGACTATATCTTCCTGGATCTGTAAAACTATATCCTTCTGTTACTCTTTCCATGGTAAAGAGCTACCACACACAATCAATGCCCATTCCACCAGAGCAGTGGCTTCTTCAGGGACATTTCTCAAAGGTATGGATACAGCCACTATCCTAGAGGCAGCCACATGGTCCTCTGTACACACCTTCACCAAGCACTGTAAATTGGATAACATCTCTAGAGCCATGGCAGTATTTGCAAGATCCATCCTCCATGGATTCCTGGAGACCGCAACCTCTTCCTCCACCGCTTTCTCTACATGAGCTGTGGTACTCTACCATATGTTAGAATACTGCAACATGAGAATAAGACTTAGATTAGTTCTGTAAAATCTTACCATAACCATAGATGTTCATCGTGTTACACTGCTGCAGTCATCACACTTGGGTTATCCTGCCATCAGGCGGTCCCGCAGTCTGCCAGAGTTCCAAAGTCTTGGTACGGCGTCGGTTGCTGTCGCTTCTTCCCTGACGTCAGTGCGCCAGGGATAAATAAGATGCATCCAAAGCCATTTTCTTCAGTCTTTCTTGCCGCTTGGTGCCCGAAGCCGAAGCAGTTTGCAAGTGCCGGTCGGCCGACTCCTGAGATTTTCGAAGTCGAATTTCAGATCCAAAGTCTTCAATATAGCCAAGTACCCCATTGGGGAAACTTTTTTCTTGCCTCAGACCGGTGTCAGAAAAAGTTAATAATTGTATTTCTTGTGGGAAGCAAATACCTCATAAGGACTTCCACTCTTACTGTATTCCATGCCTAGGCCCTGATCACGACGTCACTAGTTGTTGGTTTTGTGCTAGATTTAACAAACGCACTATAAAAAGACGTTTTGATTTTGCTTTGCACTACTTTGGCCGAAGGTTCAATTATACTATGCCGTCGAATCAACTGACGACCGCAATTCCAAAAAAATGCAAAGACAAGGACAAAGACAGGTATCCGAGGTCCAAAACCGATGATGAAACCTCTTCTAGGCCAGTCGCCGGTTTGCCGGTTCTCAATGAGGTGCTTTCGCAGCCCCTGACACCCTCTACCTCAGTGCCACAGACCGCCTCCGACTCCCACGTGGAGACAACTAGGCCTCTGGAAACTCAAGGTATTGGGCCTATGGAAACTAATCCCTCAGATGGGTCCAGAGCCCTGAGCAGGCACCAGCTTCTGAGGGTGTTTTCAGACCTTCACAACTTACCATTAAATCAACAGCCAAGACAAAGGTACCATTAAAGACAAAGAAACAAGTACAGCATTCTCCTGGACAATCTTCCATGCCTAAGAAACAGATGCTTAAAATGGCCGAAGACCTCATTACTCTAATCAGGGGCTCCCATCCCCCTCCTGAGAAAAGGCCTAGGCAGGATACAGACTATGACTCCTCTGATCAGGTTTCCATTTCCTCTGATTCCTCTTCAGACCAGGGATACTCTTTACCCCCCTATGAGGACTCTGATGCTGAGGAATCTATCCCTCCTGAGGATTACTCTTTTGGGAAAACTTTACATACCATGAGGGAACATTTCCATTGGGAAAGTCAGGAATACTCAGAATCCAAGAAAAGGCTCAGGGATTTTCTCTTATTGCCTCAGCACAGGCCCCTGGCTATTCCGCCTGTACTAGACATTGTGGATGATGTGTTCTCTTAATCCAGCTTATCTCCTGACTCTTTGCCCCCTGCTCCAGCCAAGCCAGATAGGTATTATAGAGTCCCTGACTCTCACAAGTTTCTATACAAAAACCCTTCTGCTGATCCAGAAACTATTTCCCAGAGTCCAAAAGGGGTTAAGGCTTCCATTGCAAAAAATCCAGTACCCTCTGACAGAGATTCCAGAGCTTTGGATAGATGGGGGAAGAAAGTATACACATCTGCAACTTTAGCAGTAAGAGCTTTAAATTGCCAGTTTCACATGCTTAAGTACCAACAATATTTAATGGCTCAGTTAAAACAGAAAATGCTTGCTAGCTCAGAAGCTCCTGATTGTAAAGAAATGCAGGATTTATTGCATGCAGTTGAACAGGTGGGAAAATATACTCTGCAATGTGGTTTTGATTCTTTAGAGGCCTCTTGTAGAGTTACAGGTTCTGTGATTCGAAGACATGCTTGGTTAAAAGAACAGAGTTTACCTGAACATGTTAAGGCAAAGTTATTGGATGCTTCTTTACAACATGATACCTTGTTTGGTGTTAAGGCAGAAGAGGTGTTAAAGAAAATGGAGGATAAAGCTAAATCTATGCAAACAGTCAAGGATTTCTTACAGGCACAGCCACCTCGGTTTAGCAGATATTGGCCAACAAAAAAATGGTCCTTTCCAGTGTCAGACAGGCCACAGAGAGGCAGATACAGACGTCCAAGAGGCAGATCTCAACCCCAAGGCACAAACAGACAACGCCAGTGGGGCACCTCAACCCCAAAAGGAGGTGAGGACAAGTCTCAACCTTACAGGAAACAGTCACAATGACTTTCCCTTGCGTACGCCAAGCACATCCCTTCTGGAAGCCCCCTTAGGGGGAAAACTAGCACTTTTTTCTCAAAACTGGCAAATAATCACCAAAGACAAATGGGTCCTGAATATTGTGTCTCAAGGTTACAGATTCCACTTCCATACTTTACCAAAGCTAAAAGGAATGCCAGACCAGCCACAAAATCAATGGGCAGAGGCACAAAAACAAATTTCAGCCCTCATGGACATGAGAGCTATACAAAAAGTACCACAACAGGAACAATGACAAGGATTTTACTCAATACTCTTCCTGGTCCCCAGAAAGGACAAGGCCTGGAGGCCCATACTGGACCTTTCAATTCTGAATACTTACCTGGATATTCCAAAATTCAAAATGTTGACATTACAGCAGCTTCTACCCATGCTGGGCAAGAAGGCTTGGCTTGTTACTCTGGACCTCAAAGAGGCATACCTGCATGTCCCTATCAGACAAAATTGCAGAAGATACCTCAGATTCAAAGCTGGTACAATGCACTACCAATTCTCTGCACTGCCCTTTGGCTTATCTACTGTGCCCAGGGTCTTCATAAAGTGCCTGGCACCAGTAATAGCATTTTGCAGACAAAAAGGAATTCAAATATATCCATACCTGGACGACTGCCTCATTCAAGCAGAGACAAAGGACATTCTTCTACAGCATCTGGCATTTGTAAAAAGGTTGCTAATTTCTCTAGGGTACACAGTAAATGAAAAGAAGTCAAAACTAGTGCCCTCGCAACAGATTATATTCCTGGGTGCCAGCTTAAATACAACGGCCCAGATGGCTTACCTCACGCCAGACAAACAAGTTCAACTAACTCAATATTTTCAGTTACTGGCAAGAAAGTCCCATCTCCCTGCAAGAAAAATTCTGCAGGCCCTGGGATTCATGGCATCCTGCATACTACTAATACCATATGCCAGACTGCATATGAGGAAATTACAATGGTACCCGAAAAGTGTTTGGACTCAACACTCTCACAGTTTAGAAGCAGTAATACTAATGATTCCCTGCCTACAACAGGAGTTTCGATGGTGGGCACAGGCATGTCACCTAAACAAGGGTCAGCCTTTTACCCAAACCACAGCCAGGCAAACTCTAACAACAGATGCATCGGATTACGCCTGGGGAGCACACATGGCAGGAAAATGCATTCAGGGCAAGTGGACCACAGACCAGATGCATCTTCACATCAATCAAAAAGAGATGTTGGCTGTTCAAAATGCCCTAACAGCTTTCAAGGACCTTCTACATCCAGGACAATTATTACTAAAGACAGACAACACCACAGTAATGTGGTACATAAACAAGCAAGGGGGCACTCATTCTTTCCACCTATGCAGGCAAGCCATGACCTTGTGGAACACAGCTCTAACGTATCAAGTTCACCTGCAAGCACAATTCCTGCCAGGAAATAAAAATACTCTGGCAGACGATCTAAGCAGAAATATCATGGACCCTCACGAATGGAAATTGAATCCACAAATCTTCAGCATGGTAACACAAAAACGGGGATGCCCAGACATAGATCTTTTTGCCTCCTCATTGAATTGCCAACTACAAAAATTCTGCACAAGGACTTGTCACAAACAAGCATGGAAAGTGGATGCTCTTCTGTTCAGCTGGACAAGCCTAAAAGTTTATGCCTTCCTGCCACTACCTCTCCTTTCAAAGGTTGTCCTAAAAGTCAGACAAGAAAAAACACAGATGATCTTGATTGCTTCAGACTGGCCACTCCAGCACTGGTACCCTATCTTAAGGAACTTGGCTCAAGGCCCACCATGGATTTTGCCTCAAATTCCATACCACCTGACTCAACAAAACAATCAGATCCTGCACGGGCAGATCAAAACCCTAAACCTGGCTGCATGGCAGATACATTAGTCAAACAGGCAGCACCTCTCTCTAAAGCTGTTATGAATGTCATTTTGGAGGCCAGGAGGCCTAGCACCAGGAAAGTTTACTCAGAAAAATGGAAAAGATTATGCGCCTGGAACCAGGCTCAAAACCTTGATCCTCTTGTTCCAAACATTCCTCAGATTTTACAATACTTAATTGAGATGCTGGACAGAGGCCTATCCTTCTCATCAATTAAGATCCACGCATCTGCCATTTCAGCACATTACAACACGGATCCTCCTTTATTCTCTCATCCCTTGTTAAAGCAGTACCTCGGAGGGGCTAAAAACATAAGACCGCCCCAGAGAGCACCAACACCAACTTGGGACCTCAACTTAGTTTTGGAAAAACTGACATTACCACCTTTTGAGCCAGGCAATACAGCCGATCTAAAATTTTTATCATGGAAAACAGCTCTGCTCCTGTCAGTAACTTCAGCAAGAAGAGTCTCAGAGCTACAGGCACTAATGGCAGTGGAACCTTTTATAATTTTTCATCAGGACAGGGTATCTTTAAGGACAAACCCTACCTTTATGCCAAAGGTGGTATCTAGTGTGGCTCTTAACCAAACCATCCATTTGCCAACTTTTTATCCAAACCCCCAGAATAAAGGGGAGAAATTTCTGCATTCTTTGGACATACACAGGCAGCTATGCTTCTACTTGGACAAAACAAAGGCTTTCTGGAAAACTGAGCAACTGTTTGTAGCATATAGGTTCATAGGTTCATACTAGGCTATCTGCCCTAGGGCATTTATAAGCCTAGCCAGAGTGTGTGTGGCTTTCACCACCTCTTAGGATGAGAATACTATACCCATTAGTTTGCTGTGCCTCTGTCCAGCAGTGATACAGAGATGATTCCCGGGGTAAACCTACGATCTCCCATCCACTCGTCAAGATTTCTCTTGAACAGAGTCAGTGAGGGGCTCTGCCTCACATGGACTGGGATTCTGTTCCATAGTGTAGGGAGTCTCTGGGTGATGAATCTGTCCCTCCAGCACGTCCTATTTATATCCGTGTTGAGGTTTAAGTCTCTTGCTCTCGTGGCTCTGGTGGATTTGGAATTTTTGAGGTGGAGCATGTCCATTAATTCGGGTTGGACATGGCCTTGTATGTCAGGCACAGATCACCTCTGAGCAGACGGTATGCGACTGAATAGAGCTGGAGTTTCTTCAGTCGGGCATCGTATGACATTTGTTTGAGCCCCTTTATCCTTTTGGTGAGGAACTTTTGGGGTCTTTCCAACTGCTGCAGGTGTCGGGTAAGGTACATTCCGAATGGGGCGTTGTACTCAATCATTGGTCTGATAAGTGAAGAGTACAGGGTACAATGACCTCTCCTGATCTGGATGTGAATCCATTCATGATCAGGTGGGCAATGTAGAAGGTCTTCCTAACCACTTTGGCAATGTGAGTGTCAAAAGAGAGGTTACTGTCAACTTGGGTCCCCAGGTCCCTGATAACTTCTTCCGTGTTTAATGGATTACCACCTATGTGGTAATTAGGGGTTACCTTGTTTTTCCCAAAGGGTATGACTATACATTTTTTGGCATTTAGCTTAAGGCCATGGCTCTGGCACCAGTTATCCATTTCTATGAGACCTTTCTGGAGGATGTCTGTGTCCGATGGAGTGTCAATTATGGTGCCCAGTTTGCAGTCATCAGCAAATTTTGTCAGCCACAATCCCCCTATGTTTGCCTGCACTTCAGAAAAATAAATGCCGAACAAGAGGGGGCCCAGGACTAAGCCCTGTGGGACACCACTCATGACCGGCTTAGAGTCTGACATGACACCAGCAACTCTAACCCTGTGTGTTCTGTCCTTGAGCCAGTTTGCAACCCATCTTGTGACATATGGGTTTACATCTAAGCTGGTGAGCTTTTCTATGATGCCCGAGTGGGGTATTGTGTCGAATGCTTTTGCTAGGTCAAGGTAGGCTGTGTGAACTGCCTTACCCTCATCAATGGCCTTAGTGACTGTTTCGAAAAAGTCGACCAAGTTCAAGAGGCAGGATCTGCCCTTGACATAGCCAAATTGGGTAGGATCCAGTGTCTGTAGGTCCCCAATGTCTTTATTTATGAGTTCCATTATGATCCTCTCCATAGCTTTGCAGACAAGGCTCGTCAAGCTTATGGGGCGTAATTTCCAGGGTCCGTAGAAGCACCGCCTTTGTGGAGTGGGACCACAGTTGCCGTGACGCCATTCTTTGGGTGCGTATCCTGTAGTAAGGCTAAGATTAAACAGCAGCCTTATGTGTGAGTTTAGTTCCTCATTGAGTTCGTAGCACACAGCCGGGGACACCGTCCGGTCCCATTGATGCTGTGTTTTTGCTTTAGAGAGAGCAGCTCTCACCTGGGCATCTGAGATGTTTGGGAGGCTAGACTCTGGTGGGATAGATATTTCTCCTTTGGGGAGGGAGGGAGAAATTTGCACTGAACCTGTCTGCCAGTATGTTGGCAATGTCTGTGGGTTCAGTGATTTTTATCATTTTGGACTAATTCTGAGCATATCTGGGAGTTTCCACCCAGGTTTCTAACATAGCTAAAGAAGGCTTTATGATTGTCTTTTGTGTCATTAGCGATTTTTCTCTCAAAGTTGGCCTTGGATGATTTTATGAGTGATCGTAGTTTTTTGCTAGTATTGATCAGAGATGCCTTCCCATTTAGGGATTTTGCTCTGTCATGTAGTAGCTTTCTCCTCTTGTTGTAGAGTTTGTTTATGGCTGGAGTCCACCAGACCGAGCGCCTGCCTTTGGTGGAAAAGGTCTTGATTTTATTAGGGATTGCTTGATCCATACATTCCTGGAGGTGCTCGTAGAAGGCATTTGTAAGGGTTTCAGCAGCGTGGGTTGTGGTTTCCACTGGCTCGGGGGCCTTGAAGGATACCACTCCAGCCTTAAGAAGTGTGAAGTTTGCTTTTGAGAAGTTCTTCACTGTGGTCTTTTTTGCTGGGGGTGGGGTGCTGCAGAATCACAGGGCAAGGCTATCTCAAAGCAGACTATATCCAAATGGATAGGATACTGTATTCGGTACTGCTACACACAGCATGGAAAATCAGTCCCAAATAACATTAGGCCACATTCCACCAGGGCAACAGCCACTTCAACAGCCTTTCTCAGAGGAGTACCTACCAAGGAAATTTTGGAGGCTGCAATTTGGAGTTCAGTGCACACCATTACCAAGCATTACCACCTGCCTCTTTACTCTAAATCCGGAGCAGGATTTGCCACTGCAGTTCTGCAGGGCCTCATAGCCAATCCTAACTCTTTATAGACCAGCCACCCAACCTCAGCTTTGGGATTCTACCCAAGTGTAATGACTGCAGCAGTGTAACACGATGAACATAGTACAGTTTTGTACCTACCATAAATGTAGATGTTCGGGTGTTCACACTGCTGCAGTCCAGGTTACCCTCCCTCCATCCCCTCTGAACTAGCTGGACTTATCTATACCTTTCTATCCTATACAACCTTTGGGGTGTATTTGCTGGTAACTGAAGCTATTGTTTTTATTTTACATGTATATTTTTGATTAGCAATATGTATTGCCTTCCTACTTGGGGGCAAGAAAAACTGAATAAAATGGCGTCGGGTGCATCTTATATACCCCTGGCGCACTGACATCAGGGAAGAAGCGACAGCAACCGACGCCGGACCAAGACTTTGGAACTCAGGCCGACTATGGGACCGCCTGATGGCAGGATAACCCAAGTGTAATGACTGCAGAAGTGTGAACACTCGAACATCTACATTTATGGTAGGTACAAAACCAAGCATACTTCAATGTTATCTTCACTGGTACTATATTTTGTAGTGCTTTTGGGAATAGATGTGTTAACAAATTGTTTACACAGGGTACTGGCAATACCAGAGTGATCCACAACCAGCGCTTTATCCACCTATAACCTAGTATTGCCAAATTACCCCTTCTAAAATGGTGAAGGTGTTTTAATAATGTTTTGCAGTCTCCCTTTGTGGGAGCAGCCTGTTTCTTTTCATAGTACGACTTTTGTTGTTGTATAGCCTTTTCAGATTTTTTTGTAGCTTGCTCAAGTTTTATTTTGTACTTCTAAGCTTCACATTTCCTGCTCATTCTCCAAAAATGTGTTCTTAAGACATTTATGGAGTGAGTGTGACTACCAGGGGACAACTGATACTTAAACCTTTTTTTATTTCATAACCTAATCACCACATCTTTAAATATTTTTCGGGTTTCTGAAATAGGTTTCCCATACAACACGTCTTACCATTTCCAGTTTAACTTGCCCTCTGCATGTTAAAGTGCCATGATGACATTTGTTTAAAGAAATATATGGTTGCTGTGATATTTCAAAACTAAGAACTAAATTATTTTCCACCTCCAGTGATCTGAATTACCAGTATTAAGAAACGTTGAACATCCTGTTACAAACTTGAGATCATTAAGCAACACCACATACAAGGTGTTGAAACATCAGTAATGTGTTTATAGGTAACTAGGGGTGTGAGAGCAACTATTCTTTCAAATATTCCTCCTTTTGCTTCCCTTAAGTCTCAGTTAATATTATGTGCATTAACATCACTAGCAGTAAGTAAATAAATACCTGTCATGAATGCAGCTACATAGATCACTCAGAAATTTCAATTTATCCATACTGTTAATGTTGGGTGTTCTGTAAAAAGCAAATGTCATAACTGTTTTCTTGCACAACCAAGTGTTAGCCAGTACAATTTCACAACAGAACTCATCTTTACATGTTAATGATGTAATCATACCTTTAATGTGTATTGATACACCTGTCTTATTTGTTCTATGTTTATGATAACTTCTAAAACCTGCACATTTTATAGGAGAACATATATTACTGTACTAGGATTCTGTAACACAAATAATATCATAGTTGTCAGTTCCTGAAAAAATGTCAGTTTCAGTGATATTGTTTAAACTCAGGCAGATGTTCTTCGTGTTTCACTGTTGCAGTCATCACACTTGGGTTATCCTGCCAGGGGTAGCCCTCAGTCTGCCCGAATCCCAGAGGCTTAGTATTACTGCGTCAGTTGCCGTCACTTCAGTACTGACGTCAGGTCGTCAGAGGTATGAAGTCTTCTAAAGCTAAGTACCCCATTGGGGATCCTTTTTTTCTTACTCTAACCGATGTCAAAAAAAGTTAACAGTTGTCTCGTCTGTGGAAAGCAAATACCACACGGAGACTTCCATTTTTACTGCGTCACCTGCTTAGGCCCAGACCACGACATACCTCGCTGTCGGTTTTGTGCCTTGTTCAATGCCCGAACTATTCATTGTCAGGCCCTTATTGTAGCTAACTACTTTTGTTCTCGATCTCCGTATTCCGAAATGGCTTCAGTAAGCCATCCGACTACCGATCTTCAGAAAAAACGTAAGGATAAAGACAGAGACAGACCGCACAGGCCCAAAACTGCCAACAATGCTTCCGTTAAGCTAGTCACCAGTTCGCCTCAGTGAGGCGCTTTCTCAGCCCCTGATGCTGCTTCAATAGATTTGCAGGCCTCTACCATGACCCGTTCGGAGTCCGGTATGCTGCAAGACTCTTCTTTGACTACAGAACCTGTGGATGTCGCTACCTTGGATGGGTCCGAAGCCACTGTGCAAGCACCGGCTTCTGAGGAAGTTTTTCGCACTTTCGATACTCGCCACAAATCGATGACTTCTTTCGCGTCTTCAGTTCTTTCTAAAACTACCGAGTTTCTAAGGCCAAAAGTACGAGCTACGCTAAAAAAACGACGACCCAAACTCAAACGTCTGCTTCCTTGCCACAATCTCAGACGATTAAAATGGCAGAAGACCAGATCATGCTGATTAAGGGAAGCCAGCCTTCCCCTGCTAAAAGAAAAAGAGACTTGTTTCCAGCGGCTTTATCTGACCAAGGGTCTGACGATTCTGAGTTCTCTGAATATGGAGACATTTCCTTATCTGCCTGTGAGGATATAGATGCAGAGGAATCTATTCCTTCTGCCTCCCCTCCAGAATACTTTTCTTTTGGTGAAACCCTACATACTTTAAGACAGCATTTCCATTGGGAATGCCAGGATTATCCTCAGTCCAAAAAGAGAATCAGGGAATTTTTAGATTTACCACAACACAGACCCTTATCTATCCCTCCTGTTCTGGATGTTGTGGATGATGTCTTTATGGAATCCAGTCTTACTCCTGATACTTTACCCCATGCTCCAAGGAAACATGACAGGTACTATAGAGTCCCTGACTCTTGCAAATTTCTATTCAAAAATCCTACTGCTGACCCAAAGATCATCTCCCAAGGACCTAAAGGAATAAATACAGCTACAGCTAAGAATCCCACCCCTTCAGGTAGGGATTCCCAAGCTTTAGCAGATGTGGCAAAAAAGTATACACCTCTGCAACTCTCACCATTAGAGCATTGAATTGTCAGTTCCACATGCTGAAATACCAGCAACATACCGTGGAACTTAAGCAAAAAGTATCTACATTTCCTGACTGTGCAGAAAATAAAGAATTACAGGAGCTGATGCATTCTACAAGCCAAATCAGCAAGCATATACCCTGCAATGTGGGTTTGACGCCCTAGAAGCATCTTGCAGGGCAGCAGTAACAGGTTCTGTACTTAGAAGGCATGCCTGGCTTAAGGAGCAGACCTTGTCAGACCATGTAAAATCAAAATTATTGGACGCTCCTCTGAACAAAGACAATCTGCTTGGCACCAAAACAGAAGAGGTTTTAAAAAAGATGGAAGAAAAGACTAAGTCTATGCAGACAGTCAGAGATTTTTTGCAAGTGCAGCCTCCAAGATTCAGTAGGCATTGCCCCTCAAAACATTGGTCCTTTCCATCCTCCTCAAGGCCATCTCAAACTAGACCCAGGGGAAACAGATCCCCCAGATTACAGTGTCAGGGTATGCAGAGATCTAAGCAATGGAGTACCTCCACTTCTAAATCAGGGAGTGCTAAGCCCCACCCCCTTGCAGAAATAATTCACAATGACTTCTCAACTCCACTCCTCACCTCTACCCAATTGCTCGTGCCCCTAGGAAGAAAACTTGCCCACCATGCAAAAAACTGGACCAACATCACCAACGATCGATGGGAACTAAATATAGTATCCCAAGGGTACATATTCTATTTCCACATGCTGCCAACCCCAAAAGGGTTCCCAGACCTTCCTCCAAACCAGTGGGCAGAGGCACAAAACCACATTCAGTTCCTGCTCTTTATAAGGGCAATCCAGCCTGTTCTGCAGAACAGATAGGCCAGAGGTTTTATTCCAGACTCTTCCTGGTACCCAGAAAAGAGGGCACCTGGCACTCAATCTTAGATCTATCCATTCTAAACACCTTCCTGGTGGTACCAAAATTCAAAATGCTCACCCTACAGCAGCTTCTCCCTGTGCTGTCCAAAAATGCCTGGTTAGCCACCCTAGACCTAAAGGAGGCCTATCTGCACATCCCAGTCAGGGATTCCTGCAGAAAATACATTTCAGGGCAGGATCTATGCATTATCAGTGCTCTGCACTTCCCTTTGGCTTATCTACTGCTCCTAGAGTTTTCACAAAATGCCTGCCTCCAACCATTGCCTACTGCAGACAGAGAAATATATCAAATTTACCCCTACTTGGATGAGTGCCTGATTTAGGCGGACAGTCAGGAAAAGCTGTTGCAGCACCTGACATTTGTAAAGGACCTGCTAACCTCCCTGAGGTACACTGTCAACGAAAAGAAATTCAAATTAGTCCCCAGTCGAAGAATTGTATTCCTGGGAGCAAGGTTGGACACAGCAACCCAGATAGCCTTCCTTACTCCAGAAAAACAAGCCTATCTGATAGGCTACTTCGCTCAAATGGCCACCAGAGCCCGGCTATCCACAAGGAAAATCCTGCAGGCCCTAGGGTTCATGGCCTCCTGTGTTCTACTAATTCCATATGCCAGACTGTATATGAGGAAACGTCAGTGGTACTTAAAAAGTCTTTGGTGCCAACATGCTCAGGACCTGGAAACTATCATTCCTATAATACCTTATCTAAAGAAAGAGTTCCTTTGGTGGGCAGCAGCATGCAACTGCAACAAGGGACTTCCCTTTACACAACCCCACGCCGTCCAGACCCTAATCATAGACACATCAGACTATGCCTGGGGTACGCATCTGAACAGCAGGTGCATTCAGGGCCACTGGATCCCAAATCAAATTCATCTGCATATCAACCAAAAAGAGATGCTAGCTGTTCAGCACCCTTTGACAGCTTTCAGATCCCTGCTCTCACCAGGGCCCTTACTAATCAAAACCGACAACACCACAGTGATGTGGTACATCAGCAAGCAGGGGGAACCCAATCTTACCCACTCTGCAGACTAGCCATGACCCTGTGGAACATGGCCTCAGCCATGCATATTCACCTGCAAGCTCAATTCCTGCCAGGCAAACAAAACTCTCTGACAGACAACTTAAGCAGAAATCTCCTAGACCAACACAAGTGGCAGTTAAACCACAACACCTTCAGCCTTGTGACCCAGAAATGGGGAACCCCAAAGGTGGAACTATTTGCCTCCCCCTACAACCACCAGCTCAGCAAATTCTGCACCAGGATACCTCACAGCAAGGCCTGGAAAGTGGATGCCCTATTCTTCCAGTGAGTAAACCTGTCAATCTGGGGTAGGTGCCATGGGGGCACGGGTGACAGACTGCGCAGTGCTTGCTCAGAGGTGACCTTTGCCTAACATACAAGGCCATGTCAAACCCAGATTTGATGAATATGCTTCACCTCAAAAAATCTAGATCCATCAGAGCCACAAGGGCGGGAGACTTAAACCTTGACACGGCTATTAATAGGACGTGCTGGAGGGATAGATTCATCACCCAAAGACTCCCTATGCTGTGGAACAAAATCCCGGTACATGTGAGGCAGAGCACCTCGCTGGCCTTGTTCAAGAGAAATCTTGACCAATGGATGGGAGATCGCAGATATACCCCAGGGATTACCTCAGTGTCACTGCTCGACAGAGGCACAGCAAAATAATGGGTATAGTTCCCCATACTAAAGGGGTGGCGTAAGCTACAAAACGATGGGCTAGGCTTGTAAATGCCCTCGGGCAGATAGCCTAGTATGAACCTATGAACCTATGAACCTATAATCTATGCATTCCCCCTCTGCCTCTTCTTTCAAGAGTATTACTCAAGATAAGGGAGGAAAGACCAAGAGCAATCCTGATTGCCCCGGACTGGCCATGCCAACACCGGTACCCACTACTGCGCAGTCTGTCACCCGTGCCCCCATGGCACCTACCCCAGATCCCAAATCTCATGACTCAGCAAGAGGGACAGTTCTTGCATCCGCATTTGCAGACCCTGAACGTTGCAGCCTGGCTTATTCCCTGAATTCTCCACCATTAGCCAGCCTAAGCAAGCAGGTCCTGGATGTCATATATGAAGCCAGATGACCCAATACAAGGAAATCCTATGCTGACAAGTGGAAAAGGTATTGTTCCTGGATTTACACTAAAGGAGCGGATACAACACAGCCCTCCTTTCCTCTCATCCTGGATTACCTGGCAGACCTACTCCACAGAGGCGTGTCCTTCTCTTCCATTAAGATCCATGCCTCTGCCATCTCTGCTCATTACAGCACTGAGCCACCTCTCTTCTCTCACCCTGTCATCAAGCAGTTCCTGAGAGGGACAAACAACTTAAGGCCACAAAGAAGAGCCCCCACCCCTGCTTGGGCTCTTAACTTTGTGTTAGAAAAGCTCATGCTTACCTCCCTTTGAGCCTGCAGCATCAGCAGAGTTAAAATTCCTCTCTTGGAAAACAGCCTTGCTTTTGGCCATCACTTCAGCTAGAAGAGTGTGAGCTACAAGCACTTATGGCTGTGGAAGCCTTCATTAGTTTCCATGCTAACAGGGTCACTCTCAGGACTAACCCAACTTTCATGCCTAAAGTGGTGTCCAGTGTGGCTCTCAATCAATCAATGTATTTGCCCACCTTTTTCCCTAATCCTCAAAATAAGGGGGAAAGGATCCTGCACTCTTTAGATGTGCACAGACAGCTCAGATTCTATCTTGATAAGACTAAGCCCTTTAGGAAATCTGACCAGTTACTAGTCAGCTTTGTACCAAGGGCAGAGGGCAAGGCAATATCAAAACAAACCATCTCCAAATGGATAGCACACTTTATCCATTTCTGTTACAAACACCATGGGAAACCACCCCCTCAGGGGGTCAGAACGTATTCTACTAGGACAACTTCAACCTCTACAGCCTTTCTCAGAGGAGTCCCTACCAGGGACATTCTGGAAGCTGCTACTTGGTGTTCTGTCCATGCCTTCACGAAGCATTACAACCTGCCTGTCTTTTCCGAATCCAGGGTGGGCTTTGTAACAGCAGTCCTGCAGGGCATACTAGCCAGCCCCAACACTTTTTGACTGCCTCCACCCATTCTTTAGCTTTGGGAATCAACCCAAGCGTGATGACTGCAATAGTGAAACACGAAGAACATAGTACAGTTGTGTACACTTACCATAAATGTAGATGTTCGAGTGTATTCACTGTTGCAGTCCTGGTTTCCCACTCTCTAGCCCCCTTGTATCTTTCTCTCTCTTCCTATCTCTCTTCCACACTCTTTACAGGGCTATTGGTATTTACTTTTTACTGGTGGTGTTTTTCCACCATAACTTAGCTCCCTATTTGGGGGTTCCTGACATTTGGGGCAAGAAAAGCTGATGTAATGGCATTGGCTGCCTGTTTTTATCCCTCTGATGACCTGACGTCAGTACCGAAGCGACAGCAACAGGTGCAGAAATACTAAGCCTCTGGCAATCAGGCCGACTGAGGGCTACCCCTGGCAGGATAACCCAAGTGTGATGACAGCAACAGTGAATACACTCAAACATCTACATTTATGGTGAGTGTACACAACTGTATTTTCCAATTGCCTGGGCTGCATTATTCTGTTCTCCAAATTCTTTAAATAATTCATATCTGTTCTTAGTGGGCTGGTTGCCATAAATCCTATTGCTCCTACCACCTAGATGAAAAACATCCTTTGTATACATTATTAAATCTGTCATTAATTTTTCCCATATAAATACAGATTGAATTCCTTTCCCCAGATACTTCAAGTTATAGTGCATTAGGTAGTCTCAAAACCATAGCCATACTGAACAGAAGTAGATCAAAGGTACAGAAAAATTAAAAGTTAATCCAAACCCTTTTTCTGTACCAAATGTAATTACTTTGTTCATAATGGATAGCAACAGATGTTTTAGACAAGGATATCCTTACCACATCATTATTTCCATAAGAGACAATCACAAATCATATTCTTTTCTCATGTGGACAAGTTTTAGAAGTACACAACTATCTGTTAGTTTACACCCAGGTAGACTAGTCAGACTTACCAGGTTTTGGCTGATTCTTGATATGACATTCTTAATAACTCACAGTTCAGAGTCACCAGTAATAAGTGCCCTACCTGTACATGGGGATGATACCAACCAATCACTGCTAGCACTATTACTGTCACTAGCTAGAGTCCTGGTTGGCTTATCTTTTTCTTGAATGCTGTTGTAATTATTATCAGATATTACCAAAAGATCTAGATCATGAGTGGCAATGAAGTCCAGAAATCTCCCAGCATCTGTTTTACTTCGGTATATGGGTTCTGGAGATGGATTATTTCTTTTCCTGTCTCTATGAACAGCACAGCTCTCAACCTGTTAGTGCAAGAAATCTTGACAAAGCCTAAAATAATTTTGGACAAATGCCCAAAAATAGAGACACATTTTAAATATCGCTGTTATAAACTTATAAAGATGTTAGAATAACATGATTTGTGTTTATTTTCTGAAGTATATGAAGTGTGAAACTCAAATGTTTGTCATTATTCAGTGACTTCAATCCTCAGTGATTTGCCAGAAAACCACAAATTTTATGAGGAACAGACTGAAAATATAAGGCAAAAATTTGGATATTCTGTGAAAATCTGAACGATTGAGAAGTAGCTTTTGTGGACCTTCTGGGCAATTTATTTCTACATGCCTTCCCTCCACTATGTCACGTTCAAAGCATATTGTTAAAACTGGGTGAAGTTATCTACTTGTCTTGCTCCATTTCAGCAATGACAGCATTGATTCTTTGTTCATAGAGAGAACAGCTATTCATTTAATTTGGCTTCTTGTCTGGTAGGGCCTTACCTCTTTCACAGTCTTTCTTCTCTTCTAACTCGAGTCTAGTGTTCTGATCACTAACAGTTGTTAGTTGTACCTTGGATTTTGCATAAATCAAGGAAGTGTACCATTAGAAAGTCACAGTTGTCTAAAGGAAAATGTTTACCTTTTGGTGTCAGTTTTAATAACTTTGTCTTTCTTGGAGATGATGTTACATAAAATTACTTGCTCCTTTGGTTTAGTCAGAAACTTAATTATCCTTCCACTAAAGTGTATTGTTCTGGCTTATTAATTTTCCTCTTTTGGGAACTTCCACTTCTTTCTCTGTCTTCTTCTTTCTGCCTTTCCCAATTAGGGGTCGCCACAGCGGATCACCTATTTCCATTTCTTCCTGTCCTCTGCATCTTGCTGTGTCACACCAACCACCTGCATGTCCTCTCTAACCACATCCATAAACCTTATCTTAGGCCTTTCTCTTTTCCTCTTACCTGGCAGCGTCACCCTTAGCATCCTTTTCCTGGTATACCCAGCATCCCTCCTCAGCACATGTCCAAACCAGCGCAATCTCGCCTCTCTGGCTTTGTCTCCAAACTGTCCAACCTGGGATGACCCTCTAATATACTTATTCCTAATCCTGTCTACCCTCGTCTTACCCAGTGCAAATCTTAACATCTTTAACTCTGCCACATCCAGCTTTGACTCCTGCCTTTTTGTCAATGCCACTGTCTCCAACCCATATAACATAGCTGGTCTCACTACCCTTTTGTAGACCTTCCCTTTCACTCTTACTGGTACTCGTCTGTCACAAATCACTCCTGACACTCTTCTCCACTCACTCCACCCTGCCTGTGCTCTCTTCTTCCCCTCTCTTCCACACTCACCATTACTCTGAACTGTTGATCCCAAGTATTTAAACTCATCCACCTTCGCCAACTCTACTCCCTGCATCCTCACTATTCCTCTATCCTCCCTTTCATTCACACACATATATTCCATCTTAGTCTGGCTAACCTTCATTCCTCTCCTCTCTAGAGAATATCTCCACCTCTCCAGGGTCTCCCCAACTTGTTCCCTACTTTCACTACATATCACAACGTCATCTGCAAACATCACAGTCCATGGGGACCCCTGTCTGATCTCGTCTGTCAACCTGTCCATCACCAGTGCAAGTAAGAAAGGGGTCAGAGCTGATCATTGATGTAATCCCACCTCCACCTTAAACGCATCTGTCACTCCCACCGCAGACCTCACCGCTGTCACACTACCCTTGTACATATCCTGTACCACTCTTACATACTTCTCTGCCACTCCCGACTTCCTCATACAATACCACAACTCCTCTCTAGGCACCCTGTCATATGCTTTCTCTAAGTCCATAAAGACACAATGCAACTCCTTCTGACCTTCTCTGTACTTCTCCATCAACACTGTCAGAGCAAACATCGCATCTGTAGTACTCTTTCCTGGCATTAAACCATGCTGCTGATCACTAATTATCACCTCCTTTCCTAACCTAGCTTCCACTACCCTTTCCCAAAATTGTTTGTGTGGGAGTGCATAGCTTTCTTATGTTCCCTGTTGGGATCTGATTTTTTTTTTTTTTTTTTTTTTGGTGAAGCTGAATAAGCCTGTGATTGAACCTGTCTTCGTTGTTACTTTGAAATTTCTGATTTGGAAAACTGCTTGCTTATTGGTAGTTACTGCATCCAGCAAGAATTTCGAGTTGCAGACTTTTAATAAGTTCACAGATCTACACTGTATTCCATAAATGTATGATTGCTATGCTCACCGTTCTATGCATAGCTTGGTGTTCTACTGATATATTACAATTTGAAAAAAAAGAAAGCAGTTTAGTACAGTTGTATGAGGTACATATCGTTACAGTAGGTAACTGACTTACTGAGCTATTAGCGCCCTCCTACAGTCCTTCCTATTTTATTATGCTTGAAATTTGTTTCCACACTGTGGGTGTTGGGTTCATCTACAGCATAAGGAAACTGCATTGAAGACATGAAGGCATAAAGTGGAGATCGCATTTCTGAAGAGGAATTTTGTGTCATCTTGACAAGAGTCACTCATTGGGAAATACTGTCAAATGCATATTAATGTAATCTGGTTTGTGAAAACCAGTACAAGAATGTTTTCTCCCCAGTACGATTAAGGAGTAGTTTATAAACAACATGCTGTAATTTGGACATTAGACTTCCCTAATGTGAGTTAACTGGAAGAAGGGATATCTCTGGGTATCTCCTCTGAATGGATGCAGTCACTGATGAAGTCTGCGATTCACCATAGTTACCAGTGGGTTTGAAAGGCATGGGAGGCATAAAACGCAGTTGCAGTGGAAGATCTCTTCATATTTGAAAGTCGTATTTGTAACAACACAAGCACAAATAAGTTCCAGATGCAGAAGTGCCTTCAAATTAGGCACTTCCTGGCATTGAGAAGGGCCACCTTGATCGTGTCCAGTTTAGGATTTGATTTGTTTGGCAGGTTGGGATGTTCATTAGATAAACTCTGCCTAAAAAGGCACAGTGTGGTTAGCAAAGAGTTTGGTCAGTATGTGTAAACCCCTTGAGTGTGATGGGTAGATTGTCCTTTGCAAACAAGTTGGACTGTCAGTCATCTCATGCCAGAGTGATGCAGACTGGATCCCCCTGGAATGACACCAGCTGCTTAGCTATTTGTTTAGCCCAATTATCTTTCCCTTACTTTTTACAACTTTAAAATTTGGAAAATTTTCAAGTTTTAGGTTCAAGGATTCCAATCTTCTCATCAACCTCTTTCACTTCTTTTTGAGCAAGTAGTAAAAGCATTTCTACAGATTTTTGTTTGGATACTGTTTTGAAAAGCAGATACTGGATAAAGTGTTTAACAAAACCAATTTCCCAGTTAATTCTGAAAGCATCCATATCTATTAACCATTGAGTAAATGAGACGCATAGAAGGTTTCCTCTCCTTTCAGAGTTACAGGTTGTTGTTTGAGATTCTTTCGAATGCCTGTGTAAGGAGGTGACTGTAAGCTAGTGTTGAATCTTTCCTAAATCAGTTTTGACAGCATGAGTCCATTGCTGCCTCGAAGGAGAGGCCATGGATGGTGGCGTGAGATACAGAATGTGCATATTGACATGTTCCATTTGTGATATTTCACAAGCAGTTTTTGAGGTTCCAAGTGAGTCCACAAAATTATCTCTTTGTGTTTTACTTTTTTGGACTAGGTGTGGCTCACAGAGCTTTCTCCAAATGCCTGCACCTTGTATAGCAGCTCTCAAGTTGCTGGGTGTACAAAGTTTCCTTTACCAATACAACTGCTTTCTCAGGTTCAGTCAGTGAGCAACATGTGGAGCACTTGGCAGTTTTACTGCACAATGTTATGTTGTCTATCTCGCCTTCATTCTTGCTGGATGGGTTCGGAGCCGACCTCGGCTCCGACTCGGCCACTCTAAAAGCTCGAGAGTTGGTTCCACCGGCTCGAGGCTCCCCTTATATCCCACAATGCTAGGCGAGAGTTACCCCAGATCTCGTTTGCCGCTACAGCATCGAGGTGTTGGTTTTTCTACCGGCTTGTTGGTAAGTGTAATTTTGGTAAAATTAGATCACTTAAAACCCTATATTTTTGAATTTAAATATATTTCCCTTAGTGTAGTGGGTTTTTCTACTCCCTTTTCCGAAAATCCCAATTTTTTTCTAAAGAACTTTTAGAGTTCTCTCTCGGGCCTTCTGGCCTTTCTCCATCCCCTAGTTGTGTGTGTGTCTTACTCTTGGTAAACTTTAGTTAACTGTTTATTTTTTGAGTTTTAAAACTAGTTTAGTGTAATCAGTGTGTTTGTTGAGTGTGTGTGATTACACTTTTGTTTAGGATGTCTAAAGACACAAAGGTCTCAGGCTTCAAGAAGTGTGATGCGTGCTGTCAGAAAATGTCTCTGACAGACGGTCACACTTCTTGTGTCTATTGCCTGGGGCCTTTGCACCTGCAGGACTCCTGTGCTGTATGCCACGGCTTCAGCCCCAGGGTCTTGCAGGAAAGAAAAAATAAGTTGATCCTGAGGGGTCTTCTTAAGCCAGAGGATTCCCTTTCTGTCTCTGGGAAGCCCTCTAAGGCTTCTAGGTCCTCGGCTCCAGCAACTGAGCCGAGACCTAAGGCTTCTAAACCTCCGCCTACATCGGCTCCGGCTGGAGCCGATGAGTCTCATTCCACAGTTTCTGTGGTTCCTCGCTCGGCTGGAGCCGAGGTTATTGAGGTTCCCGTGTCGGCTCCGTCCAGATCTTCGGAACCGACATCGAGGAAGAGGTCCAGGTCACCGTCCCTTGGCTCCGTTCATTTGGCTCCAGGATCTCCCCTGCTGTCTGAACGGAGCCATAAATCTCATTCCTCTAGGTCATCGAGGCTATCGGATCATGACCTTCAGAGGGTAGTGAGTCAACTTCTCAAGTCCGAGGCACTAGCCCAGATGCTTCAGAGCCCGACTCATCAGTCGATGCCTGCCCTTGTCCATCATTATATTCCTCCTCCGACTCCGTTGAGCTCGGAGCCGGGTCGTGTCGGAACCGAGACTGTGGTAGCGTCGGAGCCGATACAATTGTCTTCGGCTCCATCGTCGGCTCCGATTTCTTCCTTAGAAGAATCTCGGCGCCGGACTTCCATCTTCGGCTCCGAGGGGGTGAGTGGCATCGGACCCTTGTCCGACCCCGCTCTTCCTCTCGGAGCTTCGGCGCTGGTGAGTTCGGCTCCGACATCGGCCTCGGAGCCATCACTGTCGGTGCCGAGGGGTTCTCAGCTTCTCGGAGCGGGGACCTCTGGCTTTGCCTGACAGGGGTGCTTTCGAGGTCATGCGGAGTGTGTTAGAGCCTGGCTCTACTCCACAGTCGGCACCGTCCGCCCCTCCCTCTACGGTGCCTCAGGTCAAGTCGACTCACTCCCTCATCCCGGACCGCAGAGAGCCAGCTCCTCAGGAACCCCCTGTGGGGATCTCATCCTCTTCCGAGGCCTCTCCTGATTTGGCAGAAGAGCCCCCTCGGAAGAGGAAGTGTAAGAGGAAACACATTGACTCACCTGAGTCAATCACATCTGATACAGATTTAGATGATTCGAGGGTTCCCCGTTCCCCTTCTGAAGATGTCTCTTTTGCAGACATTCTAGAGATCCTGAAACAGAGGGGAAATTGGCCAGCCCTTAACCCTTCGGAGGATGAATCCGTATATCTTGAGGCGTTTGGCTCTCGCCCTTCCACCTCCTGGGTGTCCCCCCCCTTTGGCCCCCTCATGCAGGTGGTTGCTAAAAGGCATGGACGGCTCCTGATTCAGTGGACCCCACTCCCAGGAGACCCTCCAAATTCATAACGGCACCAGCAGACAAGCAGTTCTTGACAAAAGGAGTTTCTGTGGATGTTATGGTGGTAGCTGCTGCCACTAAGAAGGAACTAGCTGATCCTTCAGTACCTGTCCATCCACCTAACAAGGAATCTAGGTCCATGGACAGGTACGGGAAGCGGATGTTTTCGTCAGCGACATTTACTATGCGTTCGCTGAACTACCTGTGCCATTTCACTCGTCTTCAAAGAGACTTGATTAAAGAAGCGAGTGACATGTTGAAGGATCCTACAGCTGTGGGTTTTCAAGATAAAATGAACACTCAGCTGGCTACCCTTAACTCCATAGCCAACTCCTCCATGCGCCTCCTTTCTTATGCGGCTGATGGAGCGAGTAGGGCCGCAGGGACAGGTGTGGCCTTACGTAGGCATGCCTGGATGTGGCTATGCAATTTTGCGGACCCCTTCAAGACGTCTTTCACTAACTCCCCGTTTGATGGATCATCTCTCTTTGGTCCTCAAGTGAAAGAAACCTTGACTAGGTGCGAGACTGATGGCAAGACTCTTTCTGCCGTCGGAGTCCGTTTTTCTACTCCTTCTAGGCCTTACCCCAAAGGCCAGAAAAGTGGGAAAATGTGGTTCCGTAAACAAAATCAAGGGACTTCGCCTGACGCACAAAGTCGTTACCCCGCCAGAGGCAGAGGCGGGAATAACAATGGTAGACGTCGCCCTCAAGGCAGGGGGGCTCCGCAGAACCAGGGCAATCGAGAAGCCTTCTCTGATAAGCCCTTTCAGCATCCCTGAGGTGTTGCCCGACTGCCCACCTTCGGAGGCAGTCGGGGGAAGGTTGTCACTGTACCCAAAAGCCTGGCTATCCCTGACTCAAGACAAATGGGTACAGTCTATCATTTCCGAAGGCTATTCTATCCCCTTTCTTCGCATTCCGAAACAATCAAAAAAATCCCTTCGAGATGTTCCACCCGCGCAAAGGGATCTAGCGGTTTTGGAAATTTCAAAACTGCTTGCAAAAAGAGCAATTCAGCCAGTTCCAGCAGACCAGCAAGGATCCGGAATCTACTCAAGGTTCTTTTTAGTTCCAAAGAAAACAGGGGACTGGAGACCAATTTTGGATCTCAGTATCTTGAACAGATCAGTCAAGAAAACAAGATTTCGGATGGTCACGCTGCAGTCCATCCTTCCCCTATTGGGAAAAGGAAACTAGATGTGCTCTATAGACCTTCAGGATGCGTACTATCACATAAAAATGAACAGACGCTCCAGAAGATTCCTCCGCTTCAGGCTGGGAACCAGTCATTTTCAATTCAGGGCCCTGCCCTTTGGTCTCACCACTGCACCCGGTGTTTACCAAATGCATGGCAGTGGTAGCTTCTCACCTGAGACGACAAGGATTCCAGGTGTTTCCATATTTGGACGACTGGCTCCTCACAGCCCCCACCAAGCATCTCCTTCTGATGGCCAGGGATTACACCTTTCGCATTTGTCAAAAGTTAGGCATTTCAATAAATTGCGAAAAGTCTGTTTTGTCGCCTTGTCGTACTATTACCTTCATAGGCGCAAATCTAGACACAGTAAACATGTCTGCGAGGCTAACAGATCAGAGAATAACAGACATACGCAGACTGGTCTCACTCCTTTTCAACAACAACAGAATCAAAGCCAGGTTAGTTCTGAAAGTGTTGGGAATTATGGCGGCTGCCATACCTCTGCTTCCATTAGCCAGATTCCACATGAGAATCCTTCAATGGATGCTCTTTACACAATGGTCATACCAGCAACTTCCAATGTCCCATACCATTATGATCACGCAGACGTGCAGAAATCATCTCATGTGGTGGATGTCTTCCCCTCAGCTCTGGTTGGGAAGACCATTTGTTCCCCCCCCTCCGGTTGCTATTTTGACAACGGACGCCTCCCTGATCGGGTGGGGGGGGCATTATCAGGGCAGGATGGTCCAGGGCACATGGCAACCAGACGAATGCCACTTGCACATAAATGTTCTGGAGATGAGAGCAGTGCTTTTAGCGTTGCAAGCCCTTCAAGACTCTCTCCCCTTGGGAACGATTGCAATCCAGACAGACAATATGTCTGTAGTGTGGTACATCAACAAACAAGGCGGAACCAGGTCCTACCCCCTGTGTCGAGAAGCTCTCAGATTGTGGCAATGGGCGATTTCTTCTCAGCGTTTTCTGATAGCAACGCACATCCCCGGGAAGTCCAATCAAATAGCGGACAAATTGAGCAGAGCTATTCTCATGCCTCACGAGTGGTCTCTGAAAGACTCTGTTGTGAGACAGATTTTTCTCAAGTGGGGTCAGCCTTGCTGCGATCTTTTTGCTACTCCCCAAAACAGCAAGTGCAGACATTATTTCACTCTATTCCCTTTACCAGGCCAACCCAGCAGAGACGCTCTAGTCCAAGTTTGGCCCCGGGGACTTCTGTATGCATTTCCTCCCTTCCCACTAATCTCTCAGGTGATACAGAAAGCTATCGCTCAGAAGGCCTCATTGATCCTCATTGCTCCTTACTGGCCTCGACAGGTGTGGTTCCCCTTTCTACATCAATTTCTTCTGGAGCGACCTTGGCACCTGGACCTAGTTCCAGACCTTTTGATCCATCAATCGGGTCAGTTACATCTCTCCCTTCCCTCTCTGAACCTCACTGCTTGGTTCCTCCAGTTCCAACATTAGCCAGGCTTCCTCAATTATCTCGCTCTGTTCGAGATATTTTGATAGCTTCCCATAAATCTTCCACTAGGAAGATTTATTTGAGTAAGTGGTAACGTTTCACATATTGGGCTCAAGGAAGGGACGTAGATCCTTTCACTGCTTCCATCCAAATAGTCCTTGAATTTCTAGCTGAACTCTTCCATGCAGGTTCATCCCCTTCTACTCTTAAAGTTCAATTGGCAGCTATCTCTAACTTTCATGTAGGTATTTCTGAGTCTGCCTTAATGTCCCACAAGCTTTGCAAAGCCTTTTTGAAAGGAGTTTTTCTTCTCAGACCTCCTATAAGAAATCCTCCTTCTCCTTGGGACCTAAATTTAGTTCTTACTTCTTTGATTCTACCCCCTTTCGAACCTGCAGCCTCCTGTTCTTTAAAATTGCTATCATGGAAGACTCTCTTTCTGGTAGCTATTACTTCAGCTAGAAGAGTTTCAGAACTTCATGCACTCAGCTGTCGACCTCCTTATCTATTGTTCCATAAGGACAGGGTATCCTTACGAACCAACCCGTCCTTCTTGCCTAAGGTAGTCTCGACGTCAAATATAAATCAAAGCATTGACCTCCTGTCTTTTTCCAGAATATTCCAATAGGTCTGAACAAAAATTACACTGGCTAGATGTTCATCGTCAGTTGAGATACTATTTGGATAGAACAAAACAATTCAGAAAATCTGACCAACTGTTTATCTCCTATGCAGAAAGCAGAAAAGGACTTTCAGTTTCAAAGGTATCATTATCTAGATGGCTTACATCTCTGATTACCCTTGTTTATGAGATTAGACACCAAAAGCTGCCTAATAAACCTAAAGCCCATTCTACCAGAGCTTTGGCTACTTCTTTAGCCTTCCAAGACAGACTGCCTATTGACACCATTTGTGCAGCGACTACTTGGGCTACTCCTCACACTTTCATTTCTCATTATAAGTTGGATTTAGCTTCTAGGCATAGAGCTAACTTTGGTTCCACTGTTCTCAGGAGTCTGTTCCGTTAGGCCACCCGGGACAAGGTGCTAGGACGGTCCCATCCAGCAAGAATGAAGGCGAGATAGACAACTTAACATATAGAAGTTATGTTCTTACCATAACGTTCCATGTTAGTTGTCTTCTTCTCGCCTTCTTCTTGCGTCCCACCCTCCTTCCCCCTGGCCTGGACAGACCTAGAGGAGTTGTGATTGTGACCTCTCTTTCTACCACCTCTTTTCTTAGGCATATGCTGTTTGCATATTTCCTGAATCAGGATGTAGGTCACCTTTCTTTCTCCCTGTTGTTAGAGGTGGACTCTTTTAGAGTTATTCTATTACTATTATAAGCTGGGGTTAGCTTACAAACGAGATCTGAGGTAACTCTCGCCTAGCATTGTGGGATATAAGGGGAGCCTCAAGCCGGTGGAACCAACTCTCGAGCTTTTAGAGTGGCCGAGTCGGAGCCGAGGTCGGCTCCGAACCCATCCAGCAAGAAGAAGGCGAGAAGAAGACAACTAACATGGAACGTTATGGTAAGAACATAACTTCTATTTCTGTGTTCTTTAGACATTACAGTGAAAAAAAAATACTTCTCCCCTCTTCAGTAGGTTTTCCTGGATACTGTTTTGACCAATGAAAGGATGTCTGGAAATCAGGATGTCATCTATTTATTTTATCAGCTGCTCAGCTTCATCTGTCAGGCAGACTTTTTTTTTCAGCATTGTATTGTAAGTGTCCTGTACTGTTTTGATGTTTTTAAATGACAGTTTACATGTGAAGAAAATTCATTACCTGAGGAGTATATTAGGCATTTAGTGGAGCCATTGGAACTGGACATTTTTTAACTCTATTTGAATTGATGGCTGTTGTCATTCCAAGAAAATTTAGTCGAAACATTTGTTCCCCCTTCTTAAGATCTGCTCATTTGTATGTTGATTTAGTTGGAGGTGTCCAGGTTTGAGTCCTGTCCAGTATACGTTTTGGGGTCCCTCTCTCAGATGGAGCTACATATCTTTCTGAAGGAGATGGTAGTAGGAAAATTTGCCATCAGAGCCTTTAAAACCTGTATAAAACATGGAATGGAATTCTGCAAGTAATTAGTGACAGTGCCACAGTCTTCTAGTACATAAACAAGCAGAGTAGAATATCTGCCTACCCACTGAACAAGATGGTCATACGTCTGTGGGAACTGATCCTGTCCCTGAATATACAGTTGCCAGTTGTTCATCTATCAAATCAGTGCAACATACATTTTAATCCATTTAATATTTGGTGTTCAATGCAGGAGCTTGCCAGCATTGTTTTATATCAAAAACCACCCTGGTTATCTTAACCTGTGTTAAGCAAAGCAAGAGAGTAAGATGCTGTACTGTGTAATAGCAAGGCATTCCACAACCTGCTATCCTTGTAAACAAAATTTGTGAGGAAGCAACAGGTAATTGGCCAATAAATTCCTTGTCTTAGTTTTGACACAATGATCATTGAATGCAACTCAAAATAACAATTACATATTTTCATTATTAACATCACCTGTCATTAGTCTGTATGCTGTCAAATATAAATTAATGTCTTGAGTTTGTCCTTTTAAGGCAAACCACAAAGACTGCCATTTTGCCTTGCAAATGTTTTGTGAATTCTTCCAAGCCTATATACACATGATACAATATAAACACATGCCATCCCCATGTTAATCTATATGTGGCCATAAGAGTAATGCATAAGAGAATCATCATGCTGATATCTCCACTACTAATATGGTTTATGCAAAAAAAAGTGGTTGTTTAATTTAAATTGGTAATCTGTACTTATCCCTAGATCCTTAATGCTTGTAGCTATAGGAGTGAGTTTGTGGTGTACTGCATATGTATGTGCATGTGTTCATGCAGGCCATTTCACTTTCTAGTATTGAATAGCATCCTGTTACCCGTGGACTGTGAATACCAGATCATCGACATACCTTTGTAGGATATTACAATCAGCAATATGTCTTACTGTTATCACTTCTGTGTTTTGTGCATATTAGCAAAGGAGAACTACAAATCCTTTTTCTGTTAAGTTAGAAATTTAAGAAAAGGGATGGTAGACATAAACAAATTAAAAAGAAAAGTCCCCATAGTGGATTCCTACAAAACACCAATGTTCACAATAACCTCTTCTGAATATGTATCCCTTATATGACTTTGCAACTTCTGTTATGCAACCAGTTTATAAACTACACTGTAATAAATCTAGCCATGTTCAGTCTGTCCATAACCTCAAGAATAATGTTATGAGCCACAAAATGAAAGTCCTTTCTTAGCTCTAAGTAGATAACATCCATAGACATGTCATATTCAAAAGCATCAAATACATTTGCTGTAAATTTCAGTAAGTTTACTTAGGCAAGATCTACAAGGGATTAGTCACTTATGGGAAATAAGTAGATGTGTAAAGGTAGCAGATACCATGGATAGTAATGTTCTCTCAAATATTCCTTGTTAAGACTTGTTGGATGATAATTGTAAGTGATACTGTAATTATTACTCTTTGGAATTGGAATCAGTGTCTTTTTTCCAACTTTCAGGAACGTAATAGCCACTATGTATGGTAGCCTGAAAAGAACAGATAAGGAAATTCAACATTTTCAGAGTGATCTTCGAGAAAAAAATTCCCATTATATTTATCAAGGCCTGCTGTACCATTACATCTGATTGCCTTAATGGCTGCCCCTGTCGAAATACCAAGCATACTTCAATGTTGTCTTCACTTGAACTATATTTTTTAGTGCTTTTGGGAATAGATGTGTTAACAAATTGTTTACACAGGGTACTACAATACCAGAGTGATCCACAACCAGCAATTTATCCACCTATAACCTAGTATTGCCAAATTACCCCCTCTAAAATGGTGAAGGTGTTTTAATAATGCTTTGCAGTCTCCCTTTGTGGGAGCAGCCTGCTTCTTTTCATAGTATGACTTTTGTTGTTTTATAGCTTTTTCAGATTTTTTTCTAGCTTGCTCAAGTTTTATTTTGTACTTCTGAGCTTCACATTTCATGCTCATTTTCCAAAAATGTGTTCTTAAGACATTTATGGAATGAGTGTGACTACCAGGGGACAACTGATACTTAAACCTTTTTTATTTAATAACCGCACCTTTATTTTTCAGGTTTTTGAAATAGGTTTCCCACACAACACGTCTTACCATTTCCAGTTGAACTTGTCCTCTCCATGTTGAACTACCATGATGACATTTGTTTAAAGAAATATATGGTTGCTGTGATATTTCAAAACTAAGAACTAAATTATTTTCTACCTCCAGTGATCTGAATTACCAGTGTTAAGAAACGTTGAACATTCTGTTACAAATTTGATATCATTAAGCAACACCACATGCAAGGTGTTGAAACATCAGTAATGTGTTTATAAGTAACTAGGGATCTGAGAGCAACTAATCTTTCAAATATTCCTCCTTTTGCTTCCCTTAAGTCTCAGTTAATGTTATGTGGATTAACATCACTAGCAGTAAGTAAATAAATACCTGTCATGAATGCAGCTACACAGATCACTCAGAAATTTCATTTTATCCATACTGTTAATGTTGGGTGTTCTGTAAAAAGCAAATTTCGTAACTGTTTTCTTGCACAACCAAGTGTTAGCCAGTACAATTTCACAACAGAACTCATATTTACACGTTAATGATGTAGTCATATCTTTAATGTGTATTGATACACCTGTCTTATTTGTTCTATGTTTATGATAACTTCTAAAACCTGCAAATTTTGTAGAACATATATTACTGTACTAAGATTATGTAACTCAAATAATATCATAGTTGTCAGTTCCTAAAAACGTGTCAGTTTCAGTGGCATTGTTTAAACTCAGGCAGTTCCAATTGCCTGGGCTGCATTATTCTCTTCTCCAAATTCTTCTTTAAAAATTTCATATCTGTTCTCTGTGGGCTGGTTGACATAAATCCCATTGCTCCAACCACCTAGATGAAAAACATCCTTTGTATACATATTAAATCTGTCATTAATTTTTCCAATATAAATACAAATGGAATTCCTTTCCCCATATACTTCAATAATGCAATAGGTAGTCTCAAAACCATAGCCATACTGAACAGAAGTAGATAAAAGATACAGAAAAATTAAAAGTTAATCCAAACCCTTTTTCTGTACCAAATGTAATTACTTTGTTCATAATGGATAGCAACAGACGTTTTAGACAAGGATATCCTTCCCACATCATTATTTCCATAAGAGACAATCACAAATCATATTCTTTTGTCATGTGGACAAGTTTTGGAAGTACACGACTATCTGTTAGTTTACACCCAGGTAGACTAGTCAGACTTACCAGCTTTTGGCTGATTCTTGATATGACATTCTTAATAACTCACAGTTCAGAGTCACCAGTAATAAGTGCCCTATCTGTACATGGGGATGATACCAACCAATCACTGCTAGCACTATTACTGTCACTAGCTAGAGTCCTGGTTGGCTTATCTTTTTCTTGAATGCTGTTGTAATTATTGTCAGATATTACCAAAAGATCTAGATTATGAGTGGCAATGAAGTCCAGAAATCTCCCAGCATCTGTTTTACTTCGGTATTTGGGTTTTGGAGATGGATTATTTCTTCTCCTGTCTCTATGAACAGCACAGCTCTCAACCTGTTAGTACAAGAAATCTTGACAAAGCCTAAAATAATTTTGGACAAATGCCCAAAAATAGGGACACATTTTAAATATTGCTCTTATAAACTTATAAAGATGTTAGAGTAACACGATTTGTGTTAGCTTATATTTTCTGAAGTATATGAAGTGTGAAACTCAAATGTATGTCAGTATTCAGTGACTTTAATCCTCAGTGATTTGCCAGAAAATCACAAATGTTATGAGGAACAGACTGAAAATATAAGGCAATAATATGGATATTCTGTGAAAATCTGTACAGTTGAGAAGTAGCTTTTCTGGACCTTCTAGAGAGGTAATTTCTGCATGCCTTCCCTCCACTATGTCACATTCAAAGCATATTGTTAAAACTGGGTGAAGTTATCTACTTGTCTTGCTCGATTTCGGCAACGACAGCATTGATTCTTTGTTCATAGAGAGAACAGCTATTCATTTAATTTGGCTTCTTGTCTGGTAGGGCCTTGCCTCTTTCACAGTCTTTCTTCTCTTCTAACTGGAGTCTAATTGTCTGATCACTAACAATTGAGTTGTACCTTGGATTTTGCATAAATCAAGGAAGTCTACCAATAGAAAGTCATAGTTGTCTAAATGAAAATGCTTACCTTTTGGTGTCAGTTTTAATAGCTTTGTTGTTCTTGCAGATGATGTTACATAAAATTACTTGCCCCTTTGGTTTAGTCAGAAACTTACTTATCCTTCCACTAAAGTGTATTGTTCTGCCTTATTAATTTTCTTCTTTTGGGAACTTCCACTTCTTTCTCTGTCTCTACTAAATTGTTTGTATGGGAGTGCATAGCTCTCTTATGTTCCCTGTTGGGATCTGATTTTTTTTTTTTTTATTGGTGAAGCTGACTAAGGCTGTGATTGAACCTGTCTTCAATGTTACTTTGATATTTCTGATTTGGAAAACTGCTCGCTTATTGGTAGTTACTGCATCCAGCAAGAATTTGGAATTGCAGACTTTAATAAGTTCACAGCTCTATACTGTATTCCATAAATGTTCACTATTCTATGCATAGCTTGGTGTTCTACTGATATGTTACAATTTGAAAAAAAAAAAAAAAGAAAGCAATTTAGTACAGTTGTATGAGGTACATATCGTTATAGTAAGTAATTGACTTTCTGAGCTATTAGCGCCCTCCTACAGTCCTTCCTATGCCTGAATTTTGTTTCCACACTGTGGGTGTTGAGTTCGTCTACAGCATAAGGAAATTCCGTTGAAGACATAAAGTGGAGATCGCATTTCTGAAGAGGAATTTTGCGTCATCTTCACTGGTATCACTCATTGGGGAAATACTGTCAAATGCATATTAATGTAATCTGGTAGGATATGTATTGTGTTCTCCTGAGATGTACAAATGCTCTGTATTTTGTCAGATGCTGCTTGAGATGGCAGAGGCATACATTATGGCCATGCTATTATAGGTTCATAGCTTCATAGGAGGTTAGTAGGCTCATGGTTATAGGGCCTTTACAAGCCTAGCCGTGTAATAACCCAGGTACCTTTATTGACCATAGTTGGATGGCAGTTGTTAGCAGAGCGATTCTGTGATCACCTCCGACTGCCCTATCTAAGAGGGACATAGGTGCCACCCCCAGGGTGAATTTATGGTCACCCATCCAGTGGTCAGTGTTGCACTTGAATATAGTCATGGAGTAGCTGTGCTTCACATGGAGTGGGAGCTTATTCCAGAGGAGCGTCTGTCACTGGGAAATATAACTGTCTGTCCAGCATGTTCTGTTAATGTAAAAACCACGTCCAACCTGGAACAGAACCTTTATTGCCAGATGTGTCAAAGCGCTTTTCGGCTTACAGTAGTTAGCCTTCTTCAGAACAAAGATAAAATGAATTCCACGTATTTTTATATACTAAAAAGGCGCCAAATTTTAACAATTAATACTTAATTAAACAATTAACATTTAAAAATACAGTTATATATAACCAACAATTATGATGCACTACAAAAATAAATAAATAAGTAAATAAGTAAATAAATAAGTGGTAGACTCTAGAATACAACTAACAGTTATGCAAGAAATCACAAAAGTGAATGTATTAGTAAACTGATTAAAAATTAATAAAAAGTATAAATTACTTAACAAACTGACCTAAAAATGAATGGGTATTCAAGCATAAAACATGAAAACTACTTATCTACCCATATGAACATATGTGCATTATGCATCAATTATTATTTATTATAAAAAATTATAAAAAAATTCATGAAGGATTGTGGAAAATTAATAATAATATTATCTCGCCAAACTTTTTAATTTCAACAGGACTCCTATTGACAGGGCTTCATTAAGGCCTGGAAAAGTGCTAGCATTTAATTTGACTTGCCACTTCAATTCTAATTCCAATAGTTTTAGCGAATACGGGCCACCCCTGGGGTTACTTTCTAATTTGTCAATGGCCAAAAATTTGAATGAATGGTCTGGGAAGGAAATGGTGTGTTTGGCCAGTGCATTGTCAGCCTTCTTGTGGGTAATAGCGTATATGTGTTCATAGATTCTATCCCTGAGCCTACGCTCAGTTTTTCCCACATAGAAGGCAAGGCAACAATTGCACTTAGCCAAATAGATGATGCCCTTAGAATTACAGTTGTACTTGTTACGTAATTTATATGTAACGCCCTCCAATGTAAAGGAGTTGTTAACAGAAACGTGTTTACACATATTACAAGTATCACATTTGGACATGCCAGTCGACCTCCTCAATAAGTCAGCTTGGAACTTCAGAGTATCCTTTAAGTTCCGACCACGTTTGAAAATAACTTGAGGTCTATGTCCTATTTTATTCATTAAGGACAAGTTATTTCTAAATAGATTCCAATTTTTATTTAATATGTTAATACATAAAGAGCTAGATTTTACATATGTAGTAGAAAAATAAGCAGCTCGATTAGAATTGTTATTGTTAGTTTTTGTCATTTTATTAAATGTGTTGGTAATTTGAGCACCATTAATCTCATCACTACTCAAGTTGATAGTTTTTAAGCTGTCAGTATTTTGGACTTGGATAGCCAATAAAGGACTAAAGAAGTTGTTGTCTCTCTTTAGTTTAACCTCGGCTATGATCTCATCTATGAGCTCCACCGGGTACCCTCTTTTTAAAAAAGCTTCCTTTAAGAATAAACATTCTTCATCAAATTCAGCATTGAGAGTAACAATCCGGGCCGCTCTTACTAATTGCCCTTTAATGACAGCCTTCTTTTGATGAAAAGGGTGACAGGTTGAGTAGTGTAGAAATGTATTCGAGTATGTAGCTTTTCGATACACTCTTGATGTATAACTATTCAATTCAATATTCTTGGATAACATTATGTCTAGGTATGAAATGGCACAATTATCAAACGTGTAAGTAAACTTCAGAAATTCTGTCGAAGTGTTGAAGGAGTCGACTAATAATGAGGCTGTTTGGTCATTGCCTTTTATTAACATAAAAATGTCGTCCAGGTACCTAGTGTAAAACACGACTGTATCCAAGTACAACTCCGATTTAAAGACAATATCAGATTCCCAAAACGCCATCACTAAATTTGCTACACTTGCTCCACAAGGGGAACTCATAGCGATACCTATTTTCTGAATGAAAAATGATGAATCAAAGATAAAAAAATTATATGAAAGAACTAGATCTAATAATTCAGACACCAAAAAAAATATTAAATAAAAATTGGAATCTATTTAGAAATAACTCGTCCTTAATGAATAAAATAGGACATAGACCTCAAGTTATTTTCAAACGTCGTCGGAACTTAAAGGGTACTCTGAAGTTCCAAGCTGACTTATTGAGGAGGTCGACTGGCATGTCCAAATGTGATACTTGTAATATGTGTAAACACGTTTCTGTTAACAACTCCTTTACATTGGAGGGCGTTACATATAAATTACGTAACAAGTACAACTGTAATTCTAAGGGCATCATCTATTTGGCTAAGTGCAATTGTTGCCTTGCCTTCTATGTGGGAAAAACTGAGCGTAGACTCAGGGATAGAATCTATGAACACATATACGCTATTACCCACAAGAAGGCTGACAATGCACTGGCCAAACACATCATTTCCTTCCCAGACCATTCATTCAAATTTTTGGTCATTGACAAATTAGAAAGTAACCTCAGGGATGGGCTGCATTCGCTAAAACTATTGGAATTAGAATTGAAGTGGCACGTCAAATTAAATGCTAGCACTTTTCCAGGCCTTAATGAAGCCCTGTCAATAGGAGTCCTGTTGAAATTAAAAAGTTTGGCGAGATAATATTATTATTAATTTTCCACAATCCTTCATGAATTTTTTATAATTTTTTATAATAAATAATAATTGATGCATAATGCACATATGTTCATATGGGTAGATAAGTAGTTTTCATGTTTTATGCTTGAATACCCATTCATTTTTAGGTCAGTTTAAGTAATTTATACTTTTTATTAATTTTTAATCAGTTTACTAATACATTCACTTTTGTGATTTCTTGCATAACTGTTAGTTGTCTTCTAGAGTCTACCACTTATTTATTTACTTATTTATTTATTTTTGTAGTGCATCATAATTGTTGGTTATATATATCTGTATTTTTAAATGTTAATTGTTTAATTAAGTATTAATTGTTAAAATTTGGCGCATTTTTAGTATATAAAAATACGTGGAATTAATTTTATCTTTGTTCTGAAGAAGGCTAACTACTGTAAGCCGAAAAGCGCTTTGACACATCTGGCAATAAAGGTTCTGTTCCAGGTTGGACGTGGTTTTTACTCTTGGTGTTACTGGTCTGTTTTTGTGGATTTACCTTTTTCGTAGTTTTATGGCGCTCCACCCGTCTTCACCTGGTTCTCCGAACCTTTTGGGACACCAGTTAAGTGAAACAACTGGTTCTCTTAGTACGACAGCTAAAGCTAATTTACCAGCTTCTGAAAATGTGAACTTTGGACTCCTTTTGGAGAAAATTTATGCACTATGTCTGCGACTTCATCAGGTAGACTCTAATCAAAAACTGTTTAAAGGTTTCATGTCTGCTAAAGCTGTTAGTCTGAATACGACACATGTAGATTGTGTTAGTGACCAGCCTAATGAAAATCGAGGTTGCAGCACTGTCAACAAACCTGCGATTACTTTCTATGATGACAGCACGCCGCCACCAGGTCAAGGGTCACCAGCTACTACATCGCAAGCTAGCAGACTGAAGGATTTACCTACACAAACACTTTTGAACGGTGTTTCTCAGTCTTCTGTTTTACCAGTTAATACTACAACTAATATTAATTTGGGGCAATGCATTGTTTCTAAGCCAATTAACAACTCGCCAAAGCTTTCTCAAATGATTAAAAACTCCTTTGTTTTTGGGAGAAACCCGGTTGAACGAACTCACCTCAGCATTGATAACGGAAACCTAACACAGGATAAAAACATTGCACCAGACATTGTAAGTAATTTGAAATCCCTCGATAACCATTTGTTGAAATTAAAAAAGACACAACTCTCGAGATAGCTTATTTCAAGGAGTGTCTAAATGTTAATGTAATACCTAAGGGACTTCGTAGAATGCAATATCCTACGGGGCTTGTGAATCAGTCCCCTTTTCATAAAGACCTTTTACAGCTCTACGAACGACAGGGTGTAGATTTGCTTAACCTTATGATTAAGCATTATTCCATCTTTGTTAACGAATTGACTGACAATGTGCTTGACTTGGACAAACTTGTTACTAGTGACCCAGAGTTTGTTAGATACAAGTATGATTACTCTAGCTCTATAACAAGTATTGACAAACATCTGACTAAATTGCAAGCTAACAAGTATAAGAAACTGGAGAGAGACATTAAAGCCTACAAGGAAGGCACTGCTTACCCTGTACCTTCTCTTGCTCAGTCTTGGCAACAACCACCAGTTATGAATGCTGCTCATAATGCCTGTGCTTTAACTGATTGTGTTAATTGTAAATGTTCATATCCTAATGATACTATTGTTGAGAATGTTGAATTTGATAATAATTTTTTGGATGATGAGGCAGAATTTCCAACTCTTAGAAGAAGTGAAAGGCTTCAGAACAGTTCAAAAAATAATTACAATTCTAATTTAAGGTTTACCAATAGTAATAATGCTTCTTCTTCTAACAGAATTCCAAACCAGGAATATAATGGAGCAAGACCTAAACAACAAAGACCAGTACATAATTTTAACACAAGGTCTAAAAATTTTCAATAGAGGAGGAAACCGGATTTACTGAATTTTTAATTCAGGCCGTGTCCCCCTCCATTGACACACATGAAATCTTGACAATTAGCCCTTTTACTGGTGATACTACTGTTGTCTCAGAAAACTTAGAGAACAATTTGGATTCACAAAAACCTGAAATTATGTTTAATAAGAGTAAGGACTTTAAAGTTTATAATTTTTCCTCTTGCCCATTATCACCTGACTTAGTTGAATTATTATCTAAAGGGCAAACATATGTCCCTTATACGAAACTTGACATCACATCTGCCATCTTGGATCTTAAAATGTATACTAGAAAACTAAATTTTCAATACTTATTTGGTGACATTAAGAATATGGGACCCCCACACACTTTTCACATACCTAGTACTTACAATCCACCACTTCATCCTACCATACAAATGTTTGAAAATGTTTGTGAACTGGACTTTAGATCTCTTGCTAATAAGAGAATGAAAAGAATAACTGATGTTGAAGAAATAGACCTAATTAACTTTGTCCACTCACAAAAAATCAGGCTATGTAAGCCAGATAAAGGGGGTGGAATTGTAGTGTTTGATATTGACGATTACAACCGTAGGATGAGAACTATGCTTAATAATGACTCCTACGCAGAAAGTTCTAGATATGAGGTAAATAAAGCTTATAATTTAGTAAAAATATGTATTAATGACTTATTCATTGAAGGACACATTGACCGGGAACTATTAAATTACTTGTCCACTTCTTTTCCTATTTATCCAAGTTTTTTCGGGATCCCTAAGATTCATAAAGATCTATATGACCCCCCCTATGAGACCGTTGGTAGATGGAAGGGGATCACCACTATATGTCTGTGCTAAAGTTATTGACTTTACTCTACAGAAAATAGTGATAAATGAAAAACAAGTCTGTAAAGACTCTTGGTCTTTTTTAGTCCAGATTAACACCCTTGAATTTGACATCAACTATAATTTTCTAACGGTCGATGTAAAAAACTTATACACTTGTATTCCACATACCATAGCTATAGAATGGATAACACTTATGATGTATAAACATAAGGCCTCAAAAAGGGACAATTTTTTTTTTTTTTGGTGTCTGAATTATTAGATCTGGTTCTTTCATATAATTTTTTTATCTTTGATTCATAATTTTTCATTCAGAAAATAGGTATCGCTATGGGTTCCCCTTGTGGAGCAAGTGTAGCAAATTTAGTGATGGCGTTTTGGGAATCTGATATTGTCTTTAAATCGGAGTTGTACTTGGATACAGTCGTGTTTTACACTAGGCACCTGGACGACATTTTTATGTTAATAAAAGGCAATGACCAAACAGCCTCATTATTAGTCGACTCCTTCAACACTTCGACAGAATTTCTGAAGTTTACTTACACGTTTGATAATTGTGCCATTTCATACCTAGACATAATGTTATCCAAGAATATTGAACTGAATAGTTATACATCAAGAGTGTATCGAAAAGCTACATACTCGAATACATTTCTACACTACTCAAGCTGTCACCCTTTTCATCAAAAGAAGGCTGTCATTAAAGGCCAGTTAGTAAGAGCGGCCCGGATTGTTACTCTCAATGCTGAATTTGATGAAGAATGTTTATTCTTAAAGGAAGCTTTTTTAAAAAGAGAGTACCCGGTGGAGCTCATAGATGAGATCATAGCCGAGGTTAAACTAAAGAGAGACAACAACTTCTTTAGTCCTTTATTGGCTATCCAAGTCCAAAATCCTGACAGCTTAAAAACTATCAACTTGAGCAGTGATGAGATTAATGGTGCTCAAATTACCAACACATTTAATAAAATGACAAAAACTAACAATAACAATTCTAATCGAGCTGCTTATTTTTCTACTACATATGTAAAATCTAGCTCTTTATGTATTAACATATTAAATAAAAATTGGAATCTATTTAGAAATAACTCGTCCTTAATGAATAAAATAGGACATAGACCTCAAGTTATTTTCAAACATGGTCGGAACTTAAAGGATACTCTGAAGTTCCAAGCTGACTTATTGAGGTCGACTGGCATGTCCAAATGTGATACTTGTAATATGTGTAAACACGTTTCTGTTAACAACTCCTTTACATTGGAGGGCGTTACATATAAATTACGTAACAAGTACAACTGTAATTCTAAGGGCATCATCTATTTGGCTAAGTGCAATTGTTGCCTTGCCTTCTATGTGGGAAAAACTGAGCGTAGACTCAGGGATAGAATCTATGAACACATATACGCTATTACCCACAAGAAGGCTGACAATGCACTGGCCAAACACATCATTTCCTTCCCAGACCATTCATTCAAATTTTTGGTCATTGACAAATTAGAAAGTAACCTCAGGGGTGGCCCGTATTCGCTAAAACTATTGGAATTAGAATTGAAGTGGCAAGTCAAATTAAATGCTAGCACTTTTCCAGGCCTTAATGAAACCCTGTCAATAGGAGTCCTGTTGAAATTAAAAAGTTTGGCGAGATAATATTATTATTAATTTTCCACAATCCTTCATGAATTTTTTATAATTTTTTATAATAAATAATAATTGATGCATAATGCACATATGTTCATATGGGTAGATAAGTAGTTTTCATGTTTTATGCTTGAATACCCATTCATTTTTAGGTCAGTTTGTTAAGTAATTTATACTTTTTATTAATTTTTAATCAGTTTACTAATACATTCACTTTTGTGATTTCTTGCATAACTGTTAGTTGTATTCTAGAGTCTACCACTTATTTATTTACTTATTTACTTATTTATTTATTTTTGTAGTGCCTCATAATTGTTGGTTATATATATCTGTATTTTTAAATGTTAATTGTTTAATTAAGTATTAATTGTTAAAATTTGGTGCCTTTTTAGTATATAAAAATACGTGGAATTCATTTTATCTTTGTTCTGAAGAAGGCTAACTACTGTAAGCCGAAAAGCGCTTTGACACATCTGGCAATAAAGGTTCTGTTCGAGGTTGGGCTTGGTTTTTACTCTTGGAGTTACTGGTCTGTTTTTGTGGATTTACCTTTTCAATGTTCTGTTAATGTCACAGACTAGGTTGAGATCCCTGGAGAGAGTTATTCTTGTCCCATTTGATTTGCAAATGTGCAGCATTAAAATTCCAAAACAGACGTAAACAAAACCCAAAATTCCAACCAGCACACAGTCAGCTCAAAGGATCCACAGCTTGTCCAGGGATAAAAACAATTTATTAAATAACCAACAAAACAATGAATAAGTCCAAAAGCATAGGGTTAAGCGCTTTCATCTGATAGTACAGACTTCCTCAGAACCCCAAACAGTGGTAGCTACTTCATTTAAAAACCTCTTTTGGCGCCAAAAATACAAAATACACTTAAAGGAACATACCCTCATAGCTCCGTTATGGGAAATACTGTGTATAACAGTCATAATAAAGACAGTGTCCTACTTGACCCACAGCATCAACAACCTCCTATAATTCAAGAAAATTATAAAATATGAAATATAAATATAAATATGAAATAAAAACTGAAATATATAATCAAATATTATAATATAAAATGACTTATGAACAAAATAACTAAATATTTGATAATTAATACTTGATAATATACTCCAATAAAAATATATTCCAATAAAAAATATATGTATTTGTCTATCTATCTTTCAGGCCAAAATTAAGAAAGGCTTTATGCTAATAAAATCATTAATTCCAGGAAATGGTGTAGCATCCGTTAATATTTGCCATTTAGCTTCTTTCATAGCAAGCAAAGCTTTCCAGTTACCCCCAAAAGGAGAAACATCCACAATATCAATAATCGAAAATTTAAACCTGTGCGTGTCTCCATAAGAAAAAATGTGTCTATAGAGTGCATACTTAGAATCTTTCTTTTTAATCTTATAGAGATGTTCATAAATACGTTTTCTAAAATGCCTCTCATTTTTCCCTATGTAGTAAGCAGGGCAGGCCAAACATGTTGCAATATACACGACGTTAGAAGTGTTACAATTCCCAGCCATGCATTTCACATATGTCCTGTTGAAATCTGCCAACCTAACACCTTCATCTTCCCTAATGGCATCACACTGCCTACAGCACCCACATTTCCTTGTCCCTCCATATTTATGTTTAATACGTGTTCTCATCTCAAGTAAACTCGTAATATTGGGTCCAGCCTTGAAAACAAAACTAGATCTCTTTCCCAAAATACCTCCTAGATCTTTGTCAACACAAATCAACCCTAATGCTCACAAATAATGTTTTTGATATATTGAACAAAAGGTAAAAGAGTTAAAACACACACTCTGTGCATATTTACTGTGTTAAAACCATCCCTACTCTTATTGAGGGAACCCACACCCAAAATAGGAGGATATTTATTGCCCCATTCACCTTTAACATACTGTGTGATATCATCCAAAAGTAAACTAGGGTACCCCCTATCAAGGAACATAGATTTAATAAATTCAAGTTCGCTACACATTAACTCTCTGTTCGAGGATGTACGGGCTGCCCTGATACATTGTCCTTTGAAAACATTCTTAAAAATGTGTCTGGGGTGATTACTACTATATTGTAAATAATCATTGGAAAATGTCTCCTTCCTATGAATACAGGAGACAAATCCTTCCTCAGAGTGACTAATAAAGAGGTCCAAATAAGCAATTCCACAAGTATCAAACTGATGAGTGAACCTCAAAAAATCTGTGGTTTGATTAATATAATCAATAAAGAGGGGAATCCTGTTAGTTGGACCATTCCATAAAATAAATAAATCGTCCAAATACCTGGTGTAAAACACTATGTTGGAAAAAAATTCGCTAGGAAACAAAAATTTCGTTTCCCACTCCAGCATCACGAGATTGGCGAAAATGGGGGCACAAGGAGCCCCCATCGCCACCCCTCTCTTTTGCTTGTAATATTCTCCTTCGAATTGAATGAAATTATAATCCAAAACAAGTGACATCATATCCACAATAAGACAGATATGGTCCCAATTGAAGTCTGAATGTTGCCTCAGACTATTACTAAAAAATTCAAGACCTGTGTCTCTTGGGATACAAGAAAAGAGGTCAACCACATCAATAGTCATAAAAATTAACCCCTTTCTCCACAAATCCGATGTCAATCGGCCCAAAAATGACCAAGTATCCTTAATTAGGCGTGGTATCTTTTCATATACTGGTTTGGTCCACCTGTCGATAATAACCCCAATGGGGTAGGTCTTGGAACGACTACCAGAGACTATAGGCCTGAAAGGGGGCTGGGAAATACATTTATGAACTTTGGGAATACCAAAAATCATAGTCAAAATGGGAAATTTAACCTTTAGAAAATCATAAATGTCCTTGGTGATCCTCCGGTCCACAAAATATTCTTCAATGGCTAAATCTATCCTTTTGTATCCTACGTTAATTTCATTCAATGATACCAACTCGTAGTTACCAGATTGTAAAATAATATTAGTCATTGCATTAATGTAGTCAATATTTTTGAATAACACTATCCCGCCCCCTTTATCAGGCTTCATGACTCGAATATCCCCATTAGAAATGAAAAGGTCCAAACATTTACGTTCCTTCCCTGTTAAATTATCAACATGTTCATTAAACTGGTCTTTCTTCTTAATTTTTGTAAAACTGTATAAATCTTTACAAACCATTTTCTCAAAATTCAACACCTGTGTATGAGGAACTGGAATGTAGGTACTCCTTTTCACTATTTTAGTATTGAGTGTTTCATTGTGGTCTTCAGCACCCTGTTTAAATTGTAAGGCTAAATTCAACCGCCTACAATACAACTTGACCTCTTTTATGATATCAACTAGATTGAAACGCACAGTGGGGATGAATTTGGTTTCCTTCGTGAATAAGTTAAACATTTCATGTGTAATACTAAGATCTGTATAGTTAAATATATTAAACCCATGATATGAATAAATGATTTTCTTCTCAAAATTGATCTCATGATGAGAAATATCATTAAACCCATCCTGAGTTGAAACATCTAAAACAGAATGTGGGGAGATCCCCCCTTCTTTATAACCAAAAGAAATTCTCCACCCCTTCAGTGAAGACTCTGTGGTCTGTTTGATCAATAACTACCATCTCCTGTTGTATGTTGAGTGTTGTTTTTTCGGGGCGGGAAAGAATCTCCCCCCTTGAAAATTTGACTAATAGTCTGTCTGTCTCTCTCCCTGGAACACATTTCTTCCTCCCCCCATTTCTTTCCTATCTATAGGCCAAGCATAAGCTCTATTATTCTGATAAGTTTCTAAATCCCTTGATATTTTCCTGCATTTCCTGGAGAAAATGTTTCTAGCTTTTTGCTCAGCTATAGTAAATTGTTTGTTATATAACTCATTCCATTGGGAGAAAGAAACATCATTAATAATTTCTTTGTTCATTTTAAGTGTATCTTTAAGTGTATTTTTTACGCCAAAAGAGGTTTTTAAATGAAGTAGCTACCACTGTTTGGGGTTCTGAGGAAGTCTGCACTATCAGATGAAAGCGCTTAACCCTATGCTTTTGGACTTATTCATTGTTTTGTTGGTTATTTAATAAATTGTTTTTATCCCTGGACAAGCTGTGGATCCTTTGAGCTGACTGTGTGCTGGTTGAAAAGTGCAGCATTTCCATTAGGCCAGGTTCCAAGACTAATGTGTAGGCCAGACACAGATCACCTCTCAGCAGCCTGCGTGATACAGAGTACAGTGACAGGGCTTTCATTCTTTGCATGTATGTCATGTTTTGGAAGCCCTAGATCTGCTGGTTAGAAACCTCTGCAGTCTCTCCAGTTGCTGCAGGTGTCTGGTGAGGTACATACAGAAGGGAGCATTTTACTTAATTAATGGTCTGATAAGGGTCGAGTACAGCAGAGCTGTAACCTTCCTGGTCTTGGATGCGGTGCCCTTATTTATGAGATGTGCAATGTAGAATTTTTTTCTTACCACTACGGACACATGCTTATTGAAGTTTAGATTGCTGTCAAACTGTGTTCCCAAGTCTTGCACAACTGAGTTGGAGCTTAGAGGGGTGCTATTTGTATTATAATTAGCAATGGCTACTTCTTTGCCAAAGAGGATAATGTGGCATTTTTTTGTGTTAAGTTTTAGTCCATGAGTTTGGCATCCAGCATTTGTCTATTTTGTTCCTTTCTGTAAAATGTTAACATTGTTGAGGGACCCGGTGATTGCGCCCAGTTTACAGTCATCTGCAAACTTGGTAAGTCACAGGCCATCTACCTTCACCTGGACTTCAGAGAAATAGATACCAAACAGTAGAGGACCCAGCACAGATCTTTGTGGCACCCCAGTGATAACTGGTCTAGTGGTGGAGGTGTACTCCCCAACTTTGACAGTGTGTGTTCTGTCAGTGTGCCAGTTTGCTTCCCATCTAGTAAAATATGGGTTAATCCCCAGCTGGGAGAGATTCTCTGTGATACCTGAATGGGGGATTAAGTCAAAGGCCTTGGCTAAATCAGGATAGGTGGTATGTAGTATTTTGCCCTCATCCAGGGCTTTGGCGACATTCTCAAAGAAATCCACTGGATTTAATAAGCAAGATCTACCCTTGATGAAACCAAACTGGGTCAGGTCAAGGGTTTGAAGGTCGCCTATATCCTTGTGGATAAGGTCCATGATGATTCTTTACCTGGCCTTTCAGGTAGGGCTGATTAGGCTTATGGTTCGATAGTTTCCAGGGTCAATAGATGGATCCCCCTTTGTGCAAGGGGATTACTGTTGCTGTTTTCCACTCTCCGGGGACAAAGCCAGTTCTTAGGCTGTTGTTAGAGTGCTGAGTGGTTCCGCTAGGTCTTGTTTTAGGTTGTTTAGTAAGCAGCCTGGGATGTAACCTGCTCCCACAGAGGCCATGTTTTTGGCCTTGGAGAGTGCTTATATGACCTGTTCTTTGGCGATAACAGGGTAGAGGACTGATGTCAGGAATGCTTTGAGATATATCTGGTGGGGACATGGGGTGAAGTTAATGCCAGTTCTGTCTGCTAGCAGGTTGGCAATTTCCTCAGGTTCAGTGTGAGTGGTACCATCCACTGAAATTTTGGCACACAGCTGAGCATTCATTAGGTTTTGGACCTAGATAAAGAATGCCTTATGATTGTCTTTAGCTAGGGATACTTAACAAGATATAGTGTTGCTTGTTCAAGCTGTGGAGGGTGTTCTTCCTCTGTTGAGTAAGTTCCCTCCAGTTTTTACATATCAGTTTCTATCTTTTTTTGTATAGCTTATTTATCCTTACAGTCCACCAGGGTGGCTTGTTTTTTCGTGAAGACCTGGTTTTGTTTCTATTGAGTACAGCCGAGTCAATGCATTTGTTTGTGTCTGTATAGGACATATGTGTATTCCTATGCAGAGGAGTCATTCTTGGCTGTGTTGGCAAAGCCTTTGAAAGTTTTTATACCATCTCTTAGTAGGCAGTTCTTTGCTTTGGATACATTTTTCAGTTTTTTTCACTCCTGTGGGGGTGTCAGGTTTGATGTTTACTTCAAACAAGACAGATTTATGGTCTGACAACAGACAGGGGGTAGTGCACTAATCCCCCATGTTGGTGAGCACTGGGTCCAGGACATTGTAGTCCCTTGAGGGAGTGCAGACCAGCTGTTCTAGGGCATTTGAATTAACAAAAGTCCAGGAACCTAGTAGTGATCATGTTTGCGCTCATATAAGTCGCCCATTCAATGGAAGGATAGTTGAAATCTCCCATGACCAAGGTGTTTGGCTGTATACTGAGTGACTCTAGAAAGTCCAGGTAGGTGGTGTGCTTCTCCTGGTTCATGGTAGGGGACCTGTAGCTAGCGTTGATGTGGAGGGGTATTTTATGTATACTTAATTAGACCTGAAGTAGCTCGAGAGAATCATACTGTTTCACCAGTCTTGTGGCATATTTGGATTTAATGAAGTTGGATAAACCTCCATCTCTTGTTCTTTCATGCTTGTTTTGAGGTCTGAACGTGTGAAAGTCTTGTACAGTGGGGTGCTCTCAGCAGTCTTGAACTAAGTTGACTGCACAAATGTCAGCATCTTCTGAGGTGTGGAGTGCTTCCAGGGAGTGTAGTTTACTGTTTAAGCTCCTAGCTTGACCTTGTCTTTAATGGATTTCTTTACATCGGAAGTTTTGTTGTTAGGAAATTGCATAAACAAGTCACTATGGGGAGGGCAACAAGTGTCTTTGCTGGTATCTAAAAGCCTTGAGGAGACAGATAAAGGCAAAGCAGCGTGGACTGTTAACCATGTCTTCCCAGCCAGACAGATACTGGATCCCCTTAGAGTGACACATAAACTAAGCCGATTATTGAAATTAGTCATTTGTTGTCTGTGTTGTGGCATCATCCTAAGTGAAGGTAGAATGCTACTTAGGGCTGGGGACATACCTGCCTAGGACACATAATCTGAGAGTTCTGTCATGTCTCTCTTCATATAGTCCAGAGAGGTAAGTCTCAAGTCATTCACACCAACATGTCTATGACAGTCATAACGGTACTTGTTGCTGAGCGACTTGAAAGTGTGTGTGATTTGACGACTCCTGGCACCTGACAGGCAGCTAACCGTGACCTTCTCCTTGTTCAGTCTGGTGAGGGGACATCTGTGTGTCTCACTATTGAGTCTGTGACCAGAACATTAGGTTTTGAGGTGTTTTGCCTTAGGGGCTTAATTGATGAGACACTGATATGAGTGTTATGTGTAATGGTGGAGTCTGTTCATGTACCAGTATGTGTTTGCTGTTTGCACTTGGGAGGCCTGTGGCGTTTGGTAGGCTCTTATTGAGTATCTCTGCTTATGTGGGTTTATGTGTCTTGACCTTATCTTGTGTGAGAGAGGTGTTGTGTGTGCTGACAACCTGTTGTATGTCTTGTATATTGTTATGTGAGAGGGCTCGTTCTAATTTCATGATATAGTTACACCTCTCACATGCTGTTTTGGTTTGCTTTAAGAGCAAGTGGTTTTCAGTATACATGAGACAAGTACCACATTGCCTCAGGATGCCCATGTCAATCAGGTTGGCTGGAGAAATGGTGGGAAACTGTCCATCCATTATGGCAGGTATATATTATAGTAACTAGTGGGTATGTGCAAGATGGACCAGGCTTTGCTTGTGAGACTAACAAAGGCAGCTATTCTGTGGAGGGCTAAGGGTGGAAGACCATTCTGATGTATCAGAATGTGCAACTGAGTTGCTCACCAGGTAGCAATGCACCACTTGTGTTGTGCACAGAGGGGCAGTGAAGCTAAGGATGGTTCTGTAGCAGATATCAAGGGGAAATTGTGTTTCTAAGCCTTTGCATCTCTACATGGCAGAGCTAAACTCCACAGTGCAGTGTGCAGATACGCACAAATATGGGGCTTAACAAGCAGAGTTAAACAGTTTTTAACACAAATTAACATAGGAAAGCCCAAAACTGAGCCTTTTTCCAGCAATCCCCAACTCAGATGGGTGCTGGGCTATACACTTCTGCCACAAGGGTCCAGGAGGGCCTCCTTAATGTAAGATGGCTGGGTTTAGTCCTCAGGTAATACCAAGTAGGATAGATTTAGCAAATCTGAATCTAGCTTATGCAATAAAATACATTATAATGAAATAAGAGATGGGACCATACCTCTCAACTGTACAGCTTTTTGGAGAATGTCCGGATTTTGGCCTCATATTTTTGATCCATTTTTCATAAAAATTGTGTTTTTTCTGGCAAATTAGTGGTTAATAATTAAAAGCTGAAGTTCAGAAATAATGACAGACATTTGAGTTTCAGACTTCATATCCTTCAGAAAATTTATGCTAATGCAAAACCTTTTATTCTATCAACATTCTAAGTTTGTAAGAGCAATATTTAAAAACTGTCATTATTTTTGAGCCTTTGTCCCACTTTTATTTATGGCTTTGTCCAGATTTCTTGCTCTGAGAGGTTGAGAGGTGTGGATGGGAGTCCAAATATTCACTCTCTAATGCCATGAAGCGTTGCTATTCCTGTGGACCATTGCTCTTTCTTGTACTGCATATATTCCTGCTGCCCAATGGCCAAAGGCTTTCATTGTAGGCAATATAAAGAGGAAAGAAAAATCCATTCCTGAGGATTTTGAGCCTTCTATAGTTCGAACTCACAGACATTTTGTGTTCCACCCTTAAGTTTGACATTTAAGTGATTTGCATTTTAATATGCAGTCACAGAAGTGTGATTTGTATACAAAGAATAAGGTTGCATTATCTCAGAGAATTCACAGAGAATGTGATGCAACAGCTTCTGAGTTAGTATGTTTGACTAGTAGGGTTGGGATGCAAGGGGGCTACTGCTTTAAGACTGTTATAGAGTTTTGATCGTCACTGATTGAATTTCAGTTCACTAGTTAGTGATGAGTGTCAACTTACTGATGTCATAAAGTGTGTATTGGAGCCACATATTACTAAAAAAAAAAAAAAAATAGGTAAACTCAGTTATCTGTTGTTATGGTGAGTGTTACTGTGCATTCTACAATTGCCCAGCTCTTTGGAGACAGAATCTCCTCTACCAGAAGAGGCTTGGTATTCATTGAGTGAATTTGGCCAAACTTGGGTACTAATAATGGAGGGGGAAAAAGGGCCTTTCTGATTCCAGTTAAGTTCTAAGTTTGCTGTGGAGGTTCCACTGATAGAGGTCCTAGATTCCCAGAGAAGTCTACTTGTTGAACTGGACTTCCTATCCATGGTCGGAACTGCTGCCAGAGAGAGAGAGAGAGAGACAGAGAGAGGAACATCTGAATTGATGTTTTGGCTGCCTGTCAGCTATTCCTAATCCTGTCTCAAGAGTTTTAAATAATTACTGAATCATACAGATACATCCGCGGTGGTGCAGCTGTAGCGTTGTTGCCTCACAGCAAGAGGTTCTCCTGTTCGATTCTCGGCTGGAGTGCAGGGAGTGCCTTCTGTGTGGAGTCTGCATGTCCTCCCCGTGGGTGGGTGTTCGAAAGACATGCGTAAATGGGCGTGCCTTCGTTGAAGGTTGGACGTCGAGCTGGCACCTCGGCGTTCGTGAAAATCTACTACCGATCATTAGTGGCCGGAGTTCCGCTGTGGCGACCCCCTAACCGGGAAAAGCCGAAAGACAAACAACAACAACTGAATCATACAGATCCCCTTTGTACCTACTCTCTTGTTGGGCTAGGGAAGGTTAAGTGATTCACTTGAGTTGTGGCATAGAGAACCACATGAATTCCTGCAGCCTTTAACTTCAGGATCTGAAGATATTCGGTGTCATTGATTTTTGTCTGGGTGAGAATTGTCTTAAAAAATATATATGATGAATGCATTATCACCCATATGTGAAACACATAGCCCTGTCTGGAGTCTGGGATGAGACCCAGGAAAGTAGAAGTCTGGTTTGGGGTGAACTGTGAATTCTTACAGCTGATAGTGTTCCCTAGCACTTCATAGAATACCTTGTTGTCTTGTAAGGGAACTGCCAAAAGCTAGTCAGCCGTACAAGTAATTGTGTAAACATCTAATCTCCCAAGGCTGAGTTTCAGTAGGTGCAGTACTGTTTAAAGATTAAGAGAACCAGGTATGACCCAGAAAGTACTGCCTTAAACTGATTGTTTTAACCCCGAATATGAAACCCGAGAACGTTTTATGGACAGAAATAATGGAAGTATGCATACAAAGCCTACAACATATTGGTCCTGCAGAACAGAATCACCTGTTTGATGAAGGCTTGAAGCTTAACTGATTTTGCAGTACATCTCTGATTTTGCCTCATATTTATGTCTTACACCTCATAAAATATTTGATTTTGTGGTAAATCACTGAGGATTAGTCAGACATCACAGTATCATACTATGTTTTTCAAAAAATGAATGCTAAAGCAAAATCTGCTATTCTACTAACTTTGAGTGAATTGGAGTCACTAACACTCTTCAAGAGAAACCTTGATGAGTGGATGGGTAACAGAAAATACACCCCTGGGATCACTTCATTGGCTCTTCTTGACAGAGGCTCAGTTAATTAATCAATGGGGTGGTGAAAGCTGACACACTCTGGCTAGGCTTATGAATGCCCTCGGGCAGATAGCCTAGTACCTACCTATGAATCTATTTAAAATTGTCCCTGATTTTGGGCTTTTCTCCCGTACTACTTTTGAACATGCCCCTAATTTTTGAGCATTATTAGGAGGTATGGCTTGGAAATTTTGGCCCAAAAGAGATACTGAATAAAAACTGTCAGACCTGACTGTGAAGATTCTTTGTAATGGCTTCTGTTTGGAACATTCTCAACTGATGTCCCCATCTCTGCACAGTTCTGGAAATGTTGTAGTTATCCTACTCAGGATGTGCATTAGCTTGTGTCATGACATAACGTGCTGGATTAGGAAGCTTGCACAGCCTCTTTACTCTCCAAATGCTCACTGTATCTTCTCTTCATGCCTTTTAAATTTGAGCCTAGCGGAAAGCACTTGTGTACAATGCCTAAACTGCCAAAACTTTATAAATATACCTGTTCATAGGTTCATAGGTAGGTGCTAAGCTATTGGCCCTAGGTTCTATATAAGCCTAGCCAAAGGTACCCTGGCTTTCGCCACCCAAGAAAATTATTTTCCTGTGCCACTGTCGAGCAGAGCCACAGAAGTGATCCCCGGGGTGAATTTCCCATCTCCCATCCAATCATCAAGATTTTTCTTGGAGTGCTAATGAGGAGCTTTGTTTGATATAGATAGGTAGTTTGTTCCAGAGTATGGGAAGTCTCTGTGACAGGAATCTATCCCTCCAGCATGTTCTGTTTATTGTGGTGACGAGGTTTAGGTCCCTAAAGCATGTAGCTCGTAGGGATTGGGATTTCTTTAAGTGGAGCATGTCTAAAAGCTCTGGGTTTGACATAGCTTTGTGTGTTAGGCAGAGATCGCCTCTGAGTAGGCGATATGCAACGGAGTAAAGCTGCAGTTTTTTGAGACGGTCTGCATAGGGCATCTCTTTGAGGCTGGTAATCCTCTTTGTGAGGTATTTCTGTGGTCTTTCCAGTTGTTGTAGATGTCTTGTGAGGTACATACCAAAAGGGGCATTGTACTCTATAATGGGTCTAATGAGTGACGAGTAGAGGAGAACAATGACCTCTTTTTTCCTGGATGAGAAACCTTTTGTGATGAGGTGTGCCACATAGAAGGATTTCCTGACTACTGTGGCGATGTGATTATCAAAGGAGAGACTACAGTCCACCTGTGTCCCAAGGTCTCTTATCACACTTTCGGTGTCAAGTAGACTACCACCTATGTGGTAGTTCATGGGTACTGAGTTTTTACCAAAAGGAATGACAATGCACTTTTTGGCATTGAGCTTGAGGCCATGGCTTTGACACCAGGTATCTGTCTCAGCAAGGCCCTTTTGTAGGATGTCCACATCTTTTGGAATTTTGATTATGGCTCATAGTTTGCAGTCATTTGTGAACTTCGTTAGCCAAAGACCTTCTGTGTTGGACTGTACTTCAGAGAAGTGTATGCCAAACAGGAGAGGACCCAGGACTGAACCCTGTGGTACTCCACTTGTCACTGGTCTGAAGCTGGATTTGGAGTCTGCTACTTTCACAGTGTGGGTTCTGTCAGTGAGCCAGTTGGCAACTCATCTTGTGACATAGGGATTTATACCTAGTTTAGTGAGTTTATCTATAATTCCAGAGTGGGGGATGGTGTCAAAAGCCTTGGCGAGATCTAGATAGGCAGTGTGAACCACCTTACCCTTGTCTATGGCTTTGGTGACTGCTTCAAAGAAGTCTATCAGGTTTAGGAGACATGATCTGCCTTTTACAAACCCGAACTGGGTGGAGTCCTGAGTTTGGAGATTACCAATGTCATTGTTTATAAGTTCCATGATGATACGCTCCATAGCCTTGCAGACCAGGCTCGTTAGGCTAATGGGGTGGTAGTTTCCAGGGTCTGTGGTGGCTCCCCCTTTGTGGAGTGGGATAACTGTCGCTGTGCGCCATTCAGTGGGCACATAGCCTGAGGTGAGGCTATGACTGAACATGGTACTTAGGTGGGGTGCCAGTTCGTTCTGTAGTTCATGTAGAACACAGCCTGGGATGTCGTCAGGTCCCATGGATGCTGTGTTGTTGGCTTTTGATAGTGTGTTTTTTACCTGTGCAGCTGTGATTACAGGAACTTTGCATTCTTCTGGTATAGAGATGGGTCCTTTAGGGGATGACAGAGGGGTAAAGTTAGCACTGAACCTATCTGCCAGGATGTTAGCAATATCCGTTGGTTCTGTATATTTAGTGCCATTGTGCTGTAACTCAGAGCAGATCTGAGTGTTGCCATTGAGATTCTTGACATAGCTACAGAATGCTTTGTGGTTGTCTTTAGAGTCAGTGGCGATTTTGTATTCATAACTAGCTTTGGAGGATTTTATGAGGGATCTCAGCTTCTTACTGAAGCTGACCAGGGAGTTTCTCCAATCATGGGATTTTACTCTTTTTTGCAACAGTTTCTTTCTTCTGTTGTAGGGTTTGTTTATGGCAGGGGACCACCAGATTGGCTTCCTTTTTTTGGAGGATAGCATCTTGGTTCTGTTAGGGATTGCACGATCCATGCACTCATGTAATTGCTTATAAAGTGCATTTGTGTAGGATTCAGCAGTCATACCTCTATTGTCCATCAGCATGGGTGTCGCGAAGTTTGCCACTTCTGTCTTAAGAAGCGTGAAGTTGGCTTTGGAGAAATTTTTTACTGTGGTTTCCCTAATGGGGGGTGGGGGAGGGATGTGGATGTCTAGGGTGATTAGCTTATGGTCGGATCTGACCAACGAGGAATTGACCTCTAGTGTGGAGCACCGGTTGCCCATGTTGGTAATAACCAGGTCTAGGGTATTGCTACCCCTGGTGGGGGTGTGGATAAGTTGATCCATGGCATTGGAATTTATGAATTCTAGAAAATGTTGAGCACAAGAGTTGGTACGAGTAGTTTTCCCAGTTAATGGTAGGGTAGTTGAAGTCGCCCATTATTAGGGTGTTAGGTTGTACCCTAATATTTTCCAGTGTATTAAGAAATGAGGAGTGGGAATCCTGGGACCTGGTGGGGGATCTGTAGCAAGCTACAGTTTGGATTGCAGTCTTGCCCAGAGTTAGTTGCACTTGGATAATCTCGGATACATTATGCTGAGCAACTAGCCTGGAGGTGTGGATATCCTTAATGAATATGGACACGCCTCCGCCTTTAATGTTTCGGTCCAGGTTAGGTGGCCGAAAGGTGTGGTATGAATTATAGCCTGGTAATGCAGGGGTACTCTCTAGAGCCTTGAACCAGGTCTCTGTCACTGCACAGATGTCGATGTTCTCCATTTTAAGGAGTGCCTCGAGAGAATGCATTTTGAGGTTTAGACTTCTAGCATTGAGTAGCAACACCCTCAGATTCTTCTTGCCTGTACCTGTTAGGGTGGTGAATCTGTCATTTGAACCTTGCCTAAAAAAGGCACTATAGGGGTGGCTAGAGCCTTAGCCAGTATCCTTAGCCAGTATCCGTAATCAGATCACATGCCAGGACATACACTGTTTTTTTGTTTTTTTTTGTGGGGGGGAGGGGTTGGAAAAATCTCACAAAATAAAGAACATTCCAGTCATTCACAGAAGAAGTGAGAAAATCAAGTCTTGAATCACCACATGGAAGGTTGTTTTCATGGTGGATGACCAGTGCAGGGACAGCCAGGAAGGCCTTGTATATGTCTATGGACCAAGGTCTGATGAAAAAGAGAAGTATCAGATCAGAAGACTGGGCATTGCCAATTGCGTGCTATGTCAAAGTTTATTCTTGAGACAGCCTCTGTCTCCCCAGCTGGTAAGAGATCATGTTTAAGCCTATCATCAACTGATGACAAAGGGTGCAGAAAAGATGCACCCCTAGCAGCCACCTTGGGAGAGAATTGCATCTTGGAGTGTGAGCACTGACCTTCCCACACTTGATTGTCAGCAGTTTGACTTTTACCAGCCATCTTACATAGCTTGAACCATCGAGTCCCTCACTGACGGCTCAGTTGTTGAACTTGGACTAGAGACGTATATTCCTTTCCCTTCACACATAACCCCCAATTGAGGACGGTTTTGCTGATTAGAGTGGAAGAGGCTCCTATCAGCCCCCCTGCATAAGGAGTGCCCAGAGAGAGAGGAGACCATTTGTCAGACATGCATGAACTGTTTAACATCTGGTGAGATATTTTTCCCTCACAGGTGCAGTATTGCATTAGAGAGCATGAGTCAGTCCCATGCAATATCTAATACAGGCCTGTCATGGCCCAGTACCACCCAAGTGGGTTAGTGTACCTTTGAACAAACTACATGTTTATTACCCCATACACTGGTTGAGAACAGACCACTTTCTACTAGAGCTTAGGGCTATGGATGTTTCTGTCTTGCTCTAAATCCCCCTTGGGAGAGGATTCTAAGAATCCTGGGTCTGTGTTTATGAGATTAACAAACATAATGAAACTTCTGTCTCTCAATCTTGAACTCCCCCTCCAGATAACTCCTCTTTTACAAAGACGCTCTGGCTGATGAGGTCTTCCATAGACTGGCCTGTAACTGCTGACTTCTCCCTAAAAAAGGTTAAAGAAGTGCTTGGGAAAGAAGGATGAGGAACCTTGGATCATATTTCCATGGAAACCCATCTTTAATGACGCTTTTTGTGTTTTGTAGAAACATTCAGATTCTGCTTCCTCTGTCACTCCCTGGCAGAATGGAGTAATGTTCTGCTAAAGGCTGCCGGTGCAGATTCTTGTGTGACCTCTTTAGCCTAGTTGTAAGGTACCACAGCCCTCCTTTTCCTTTGTTGGCAGTTAAGGAGTCCAGAATACTGAATAAGGTGGGTGACAGTTTCAGTTCACTTAACTGTTTATCTACAGCTAATGGTTAGGAAGGGTCATACTCCCACTCAGTGGCTTGGGAAGGGATCTCTGAGAATCCAGATTCTTATTTTAGAGATGAGTAATAGTATGTAAAACTTACCTCAGTATAGCTCTCTGTGAAATGACTTTCTCCTTTTTGGAGACTGTTAGGCTGATGAATCCACCATCAATAGCTCCCATGACTCCACCTCTCCTCTGTGATTTTTTTGGTCCAGCATAGGTCCCAGAGGTCACCATTTCTTTCCAGCTTATTACTGTTAAGGAGTCTGAGGCTTTGGACAACACTATTAAGAGTGTATTCTCAAATGCCACTTAAAAGTAACGGCTTAGGTCCATTAGTTAGTTGTCTACCCTAATGTATAAAAAAATTCTCATCCTTATTGAATCAGGCTGTAAAGAAAGTTGGTAATTTCCCTCTGCTTAATGGGAGGATCTAGAGAAGGCCATAACCATGCCTTTTGTAATAGGTTTCTACATGGCCTGCTGCAGATGTTCTTTGTGTTTCACTGTTGCAGTCATCACACTTGGGTTATCGGCCTGCAGGTAGCCCGAATACCAGAGACTTAGTATTTCTGCGTCAGTTCTGACGTTAGGTCGTCAGGGGTATAAAATCAGGCACCTGACGCCATTACATCAGTCTTACTTGCCAAGGAGCCTGAAGCAGAAGCAGTTTGCATGAGTGCCGGTTGGCCGCTACCTGAGTTTTTGTTTCTGAATTGAATCATCCTGAAGTCTTTTAAAGCAAGTACTCTGTTGGGGATCCTTTTTTCTTGCTCTAACCGATGTCAGAAAAAGTTAACAATGGTCTCACCTGTGGAAAGCAAATACCACACCGAGATTTCCATTCTTACTGCGTCACCTGTTTAGGCCCAGACCACGACGTACCTCACTGTCGGTTTTGTGATTTGTTCAACACCCAAACTATTCGTCGTCGGGCCCTTATTATCGCTAAATACTTTTACTCTTGATCATCGTATTCCAAAATGGCTTCGGTAAGCCATCCGACTACCGATCTTCTGAAAAAACATAAGGATAAAGACAGAGACAGACCGCACATGTCCAAAACTGCCGATGACACTTCCGGTAAGCTAGTCGCCAGTTTGCCGGTACTCTGTGAGGTGCTTTCCCAACCCCTGATGCATGCTTTGATGGATTCGCAGGCTGCTACCGAGACCAGTTTGGAGTCTGGTATGCTGCGAGACTCTTCTTTGACTATGGAACCTGCGGATATCTCTACCTTGGATGGGTCTGGAGCCGCTGTGCAGGCACTGACTTCCAAGGAAGTTCTTCGTATTACCGATTTTCGACACAAACTGACAACTTCTTTCGCATCTTCAATTCTGTCTAAAACTACCGAGTTTCTAAGGCCAAGAGTACACTCTACACCTAAAAAAACGATGGCCCAAACTCAAGCACCTGCTTCCTTGCCACAACATCAAATGCTTAAAATGGCAGAAGACCTGATTATGCTGATTAGGGGAAGCCAGCTTTCTCCTGCTAAGAGAAAAAGAGATCTGTCCCCAGCAGCTTTAACTGATCAAGATTCTGACGACTCTCAGGTTTCTGGATATGAAGGTGTGCCTTTATCTGCCTATGAGGATTCTGATGCAGAGGACTCCATTCCTTATGCCTCCCCTCCAGAGGATTTTTCTTTTGGTGAAACCCTACATACTTTAAGAGAGCATTTTCACTGGGAATGCCAGGATTATCCCCAATCCAAAAAGAGACTCAGAGAATTCTTAGATTTGCCACAACATAGACCTTTAGCTATCCCTCCTGTTCTGGATGTTGTGGATGATGTCTTTATGGAATCCAGTCTAACTCCTGATACTTTACCCCCTGCTCCAAGTAAACCAGACAGGTACTTACAGAGTCCCTGACTCTCACAAATTTCTTTTCAGAAATCCTACTGCTGACCCAGAGGTCATTTCACAGGGACCTAAAGGTATAAAAGCAACTACAGCTAAGAATCCCACCCCTTCGGACAGGGATTCCTGAGCTGTAGACAGATGGGGTAAAAACGTATACACCTCTGCAACTCTCGACATTAGGGCATTGAATTGCCAGTTTCACATGCTGAAATACCAGCAACATATTATGGAACTTATTAAGCAAAAATTATCTACTTTTACAGACTGTGCAGTAAATAAAGAATTACAGGAACTTATGCATTCTGCAAGCCAAGTCAGCAAGCATACCTTGCAATGTGGCTTTGACGCCCTAGAAGCATCTTGCAGGGCAGCAGTCACTGGTTCTGTACTGAGAAGACATGCTTGGCTTAAGGAGCAGACCCTGCCCAGACCATGTCAAATCAAAATTACTAGATGCTCCTTTGAACAAAGACAATCTGTTAGGCACCAAAGCCGAAGAAGTTCTAAAAAAGATGGAAGAAAAAGCTAAGTCTATGCAGACAGTCAAATATTTTTTGCAGGTGCAGCCTCCAAGATTCAGTAGGCATTGCCCTTCGGAACACTGGTCCTTTCCAGCCCCCTCAAGGCCATCTCAAACTAGACCCAGGGGAAACAGACTCCCCCCCCCCCCCCAGATTACAGTCTCAGGGTATGCAGAGATGTAAGCAATGGAATACCTCCACTTCTAAAACAGGGAGTGCTAAGCCATCCCCTTATGGAAATAATTCACAATGACTTCTCAACTGCATCCTCACCTCTGCCCAAGTGCTCGTGCCCCTATGAGGAAAAATTGCCCATCATGCAAAAAACTGGACCTCCATCACCAAAGACTGATGGGTCCTCAACATTTTATCCTAGGGGTACATATTTTACTTTCACACACTGCCAACCCCAAAAGGGTTCCCAGACCTTACTCCAAATCAGTGGGCAGAGGTACAAAACCAAGTTCAATCCTGCTGTCCATAAGGGCAATTCAGCCTGTTCCTGCAGAACAGATAGGTCAAGGGTTTTATTCCAGACTTTTCTTGGCACCCAGAAAAGAGGGCACTTGGCGCCCAATCCTAGATCTTTCCATTCTAAACACCTTCCTGGTGGTAATAAAATTCTAAATGCTCACCCTTCAGCAGCTTCTTCCTATGCTGTCCAAAGATTCCTGGTTAGCCACCCTAGGCCTAAAAGAAACCTATCTGCACAGCCCTATCAGGGACTCATGCAGGAAATACCTATGTTTCAGGGCAGGATCTATGCATTATCAGTTCTCTGCACTTCCCTTTGGCTTATCCACTGCTCCCAGAATTTTAACAAAATGCCTGGATCCAGCCATTGCCTATTGCAGACAGAGAAAAATTCAAATTTACCCTTACTTGGACTATTGCTTGATTCAGGCAGACAGTCAGGAAAAGCTATTGCAGCACCTGACATTTGTAAAGAACCTTCTAACCTCCCTGGGGTACACTATGAGCAAAAATAAATCAAAATTAGTCCCCAGTCAAAAGATTGTATTCCTGGGAGCAAGCTCGGACACAGCATCCCAGATGGCATTCCTTACTCCAGCAAAGCAAGCCTACCTCACAGGCTACTTCACGCAAATGGCCACCAGAACCCAGCTCTCCGCAAGGAAAATCCTGCAGGCCCTAGGGTTCATGGCCTCTTGCATTCTGCTAATTCTATATGCCAGACTGCATATGAGGAAACTTCAGTGGTACTTAAAAAGTCTTTGGTGCCAACATTCTCAGAACCAGTCTTACCTGTAATACCTTGTCTAAGGACAGAGTTTCTTTGGTGGGCAGCAGCATGCAACCACAACAAGAGACCTCCCTTTACTTAACCCCATGTCACCCAGATCCTAACCGCAGATGCATCAGAGTATGCCTGGGGTACACATCCAAATGAAAAGTGCATTCAGGGACACTGGAGCCCAAGTCAAATTCATCTGGACATCAACCAAAAAGAGATGCTAGCTCTTCAGCATGCTCTGACAGCTTTCAGATCCCTGCTCTCACCTAGATCCCTGCTAATAAAGACAGACAACACCACAGTTATGTGGTACATCAACAAGCAGGGGGACCCATTCTTACCCACTCTGCAGGCTAGCCATGGCCCTGTGGAACACGGCCTTGGACCTGCACATTCATCTGCAAGCTCGATTCCTGCCAGGCAAACAAAACTCTCTGGCAGACGACTTAAGCAGAAGTCTCCTAGACCCACACGAGTGGCAGTTAGACCCCAGCACTTTCAGCCTTCTAACCCAGAAATGAGGGACCCCGGAGGTGGACCTTTTTGCCTCCCCCCTCAATCACCAGCTCAGCAACTTCTGCACCAGGACACCTCACAGCAGGGCCTGGAAGGTGGATGCTCTGTCTTTCCAGTGGGCAAACCTCTCAATCTGTGCATTTCCCCCCCTGCCTCTTCTCACAAGAATATTACTCGAGATGAGACAGATCAAGGACAGTCCTGGTTGCCCCGGACTGACCATGCCAGCACTGGTATCCACTACTGCGCAGCCTATCACCAGTACTATACTGGCACCTACCCCAGATTCCAACTCTCCTCACTCAGCAGGAGGAACAGATCTTGCATCCGCAACTGCAAACCCTGAATCTTGCAGCCTGGCTTATTCCTTGAATTCTCCCCCAGTGACCAGCCTAAGCAAGCAGTTGCTGGACATCATTCTTGAACCAAGAAGACCCAGTACAAGGAAATCCTATGCTGATAAGTGGAAAAGGTATTTTTCCTGGATTCAATCTAAAGGAGAGGACACAGCACAGTCCTCCTTACCTCTAATCCTAGATTACCTAGCAGATCTACTCCACAGAGGCCTATCCTTCTCCATTAAGATCCATGCCTCTGCCATCTCGGCTCATTACAACAATGAGCCACCTCTCTTCTCTCACCCTCTCATCAAACAGTTCCTGAGAGGGGCAAACAACTTAAGGCCACCAAGGAGAGCCCCCACCCCTGCTTGGGACATTAACTTTGTACTGCAGCATCAGCAGAGATAAAATTCCTCTCTTGGAAAACAGCCTTACTTCTGGCCATTACTTCAGCTAGAAGAGTGTATGAGCTACAAGCACTTATGGCTGTGGAACCCTTCATTATTTTTCTTGCTGACAGGGTCTCCCTCAGGACTAACCCTTCCTTTATGCCTAAAGTGGTGTCCAGTGTAGTTCTCAACCAATATTTCCATTTGCCAACCTTCTTCCCTAATCCTCAAAATAAAGGGGAAAGGATCCTGCACTCCTTAGATGTGCACAGACAGCTCAGATTCTATCTTGATAGAACTAAACCCTTCAGGAAATTTGATCAGATATAAGTCAGTTTTGCACCAGGGGCAGAGGGCAAGGCCATTTCAAAACAAACAATTTCCAAATGGATTGCATACTGTATCCATTTCTGCCACAAACACCATGGGAAACCAACCCCTCAGGGGGTCAGAACGCATTCCACTAGGGCAACTTCTACCTCTACAGCATTCCTCAGGGGAGTCTCTACCAGGGACATTCTGGAAGCTGCTACCTGGAGTTCTGTTCACACCTTCAACAAGCATTACCACCTGCCTATCTTTTTCAAGTCCAGGACGGGCTTTGCAACAGCAGTCCTGCAGGGCATTCTAGCCAGCCCCAAATCTTCTTGACTGCCTCCATCCTTTCTTCAGCTTTGGGAATCAACCCAAGTGTGATGACTGCGACAGTGAATCACGAAGAACATAGTACAGGTGTGTACACTTACCATAAATGTAGATGTTCGAGTGTATTCACTGTTGCAGTCCTGGTTTCCCACCCTCCAGCCCCCTTGTCTCTCTCTCTGTCTCTCTCTCTCTCTCCTCTCCTCTCCTCTCTATATCTATTACTCACCCTGTACAGGGCTATTGGTATTTACTTTTTACTGGTGGTGCTTTTTCCACCATAACTTAGCTCCCTATTTGGGGGGCTCCTAACATTTGAGGCAAGAAAAACTGATGTAGTGGTGTCAGCTGCCTGTTTTTATACCCCTGACGACCTGATGTCAGTACTGAAGCAACAGCAACCAATGCAGAAATACTAAGTCTCTGGTATTCGGGCCGACTGATGGCTACCTACAGGCAGATAGCCCAAGTGTGATGACTGCAACTGTGAATACACTCAAGCATCTACATTTATGGTAAGTGTACACAACTGTACTTTTTGAATGTAATGATACTGTGGCTGTGACGTCAAGTTGAGGGATGCACGTTCACTGAATAGTGTGACTCAGCTGTCATTTGATGTACTCAGTCTTGTTGTTCAGGATTCCCCTTCTGAGGTACTGCCATTTGGGGTCAGGTTTCCCAAAAGACATTGACTAGAACAGAGGATCAGTTTGATGTTCCTCTTCATCTAGGATAACTCAGTTGTCTAGAAAGATGACACAACAATGATGAGGTTCCTTAAACATTTCAGTAGTAAAAGTATAGCTGCCTTCACATCTGTTTTGGCCAAGCCTTAATGGATCTTGACTCTATGGGCTTAGCAGTCACTGTCCTGACTCATGTACCTGAGAAACAGAATGTTCTCCATGTTTACCCCCAGCTTGGATGGCCTTCACAAAGGACCATTGATTTCTAGACATGAACACATCTCTCAGCTTCTGAGTATCTGTAAGAGTAAATCATAATATTTGATTTTTATCCTTCTTTTTTCCATTATTCCCTATGAAGTGTTATACCAGTCCCATGCTAGTGTTCAGTTTAACCTTGGTTGGTTTGTGAGGCACTGCTGTAGACCCAGCATTGCAAGGCATCTGCCGCAGCTCTTCTTCATGTGCTTCATATTCTACGTAAAGTTCATGGTGTTTTTTTTTATCCTACATGAACTTCAGAGTGTTTTTTTTATCTGCATAGTTGCTTATACTAATCTACTATTCTACTTTAGGTATATTTAGTAAAGCTTTATACAAACAGAGAACTGTGATTGTACGTAATAGGCCTTTGCCAGTCTTTTTATCACAAGCGTCTGTGTTTAAGGCACTTTGACTTATTGCCTGCATTCTTAATCATGGATGTCTGTGAGTCTCAAAAGCAGGACAAAACAGCGAAGGTTGCTAAACCCAACTTATGAACATTTTTCAAAGTATGCAGTAAAAGAACTAAATGGAAAGAAACGTATACCTGTATTTCTGAGGAGGATACTAATTCTAAAACATTTCTCTGACATGTGCTTTTTTGTTGTTGTCCCATGACCCTTATCTGTTGACATCCCGAGAAGGTTACTGTCAGCTGCCCGTTGGGGTGCCAGGATCTGCCACATAACCCACGCACTCAGGTCACTCCACAACAAGTACAAATATGACTCTGTCATTGTCCATGTTGGTGTGAATGACCTGAGACGTACCTCCCTGGACTACAAGAAAAGAGACATGGAAGAGCTCTCCGATCTTGTAGCCCAGGTAGGTATGACCCTAGCCCTGAGTAGCATTCTACCATCACCCAGAATGATGCCACAGTACAAGGACAAAATGATTGACTTCAACAATTGGCTAAGCTTCTGGTGCCATTCTAAAGGGATCCAGTATCTGTCTGCCTGGGATGACATGGTCGACAGACCACGATGCTTTGCCAGAGATGGCTTGCACCTGTCACCCCTGGGATTCTTGATACTGGCTAAGGTTCTTGCCACCCCTATAGTGCCTTTTTTAGGCAAGGTTCAAATGTCAAATTCACCACTGTAACAGGAACAGTCAAGCAAAAACTGAGGGTGATGCTACTCAGTGCTAGAAGTCTAAATCTCAAAAGTCACTCACTCGAGGCACTCCTTAAAATGGAGAACATCGATATCTGTGCAGTGACTGAGACCTGGTTCAAGGCTCCACAGAGCACCCCTGCACTACCAGGCTATAACTCGTACCACACTTTTCGGCCATGTAACCTGGACTGGAACACCAAAGGCGGAGGTGTGTCCATACTCATTAAGGATATCCACACCTCCAGGCTAATTGCTCAGCATAATGCAGCCGAGGTTATCCAAGTGCAACTAACTCTGGGTAAAACTGCAATCCAAATTGTAGTTTGCTACAGATCACCCACCATGCCTCAACATTCCCACTCCTCTTTTCTTGATGTACTGGAAATATTAGGGTTCAATCAAACACCGGAATAATGGGCAATTTCAACTACCCCACCATTAACTGGGAAAACTACTCATGTACCAACTCCTTAACTCAACACTTTCTGGAATTCATAAACTCTAATGCCCTGGATCAACTTATCCACACCCCCACCAGGGGAAACAATGTCCTAGATCTAGTCATTACCAACATGAGTGGCCAGTGTTCCACACCTGAAGTCAGCGCCTCATTGGCCCGATCCAATCATAAGCTAATTACCTTAGATATCCACATCCTGCCCCCACCCCCCATTAAGGAAACCATGGTAAAAAATTTCTCCAAAGCCAACTTCATGCTTCTTAAGACAGAAGTGGTGAGCTTCATGACACCCATGCGGATGGACAATACAGTTACGACTACTGAATCCTACACAATTGCACTTTGTAAGCACTTACATGAGTGCATGGATCGTGCTATCTCAGACAGAACCAAGACGCTATCCTCCAAAAAAAGGAAGCCAATCTGGTGGTCCCCTGCAATAAACAAACTATACAACAGAAGGAAGAAACTGTTGCAAAAGAGAGTAAAATCCCATGAGTGGAGGAACTCCCTGGTCAGCCTCAGTAAGAAGCTGCGATCCCTGATAAAATCCTCCAAAGCTAGTTACGAAAACAAAGTCGCCACTGATTCTAAAGACAACCACAAAGCATTCTATAGCTATGTCTCAATGGCAGCACTCAGATCTGCTCTGAGTTACAGCACAATGGCACTAAATATACAGACCCAACTGATATTGCCAACATCCTGGCAGATAGGTTCAGTGCTAACTTTACCCCCCTCTCACCCCCTAAAGAGCCCATCTCTATACCGGAAGAATGCAAAGTTCCTGTAACCACGGCTGCACAGGTAAAAAACCACACTCTCCAAAGCCAAGAACACAGCTTCCATGGGACCAGACAACATCCCAGGCTGCATTCTACATGAACTACAGAACGAACTGGCACCCCACCTAAGTGCCATATTCAATCATAGCCTCACCTCAGGCATTGTGCCTGCTAAATGGCGCACAGCGACGGTTATCCCACTCCACAAGGGGAGAGCCACCACGGATCCCGAGAACTACTACCCCATTAGCCTGACGAGCCTGGACTGCAAGGCCATGGAACGTATCATCATGGAACTTATAAACAAAGACATTGGTAATCTCCAAACTCTGGACCCCACCCAGTTCGGGTTTGTAGAAGGCAGATCATGTCTCCTAAACCTGATAACTTCTTTGAAGCAGTCACCAACGCCGTAGACAAGGGTAAGGTGATTCACACAGCCTATCTAGATCTTACCAAGGCTTTCGACACCATCCCCCACTCTGGAATTATAGATAAACTCAATAAACTAGTTATAAATCCCTATGTCACAAGATGGGTTGCCAACTGGCTCACTGACAGAACCCACACTGAAAGTAGCAGACTCCAAGTCCGACTTCAGACAAGTGACAAGTGGAATACCACAGGGTTCAGTCCTGGGTCCTCTCCTGTTTAGTATCTACTTCTCTGAAGTACAGGCTAACACAGAAGGTCTTTGGCAAACGAAGTTCGCAGATGTCTGCAAACTAGGAGCCATAATTGAAACTGTTAACGATGTGGGCATCCTACAAAAGGGCCTCACTGAGACAGATGCCTGGTGTCAAAGCCATGGCCTCAAGCTCAATGCCAGAAAGTGCATTTTCATCCCCTTTGGTAAAAACTCTGTATCCATGAACTACAACATAGGCGGTAGTATACTTAACACCGAAAGTGTGATAAGAGACCTTGGGACACAGGTGGGCAGTAGTCTCTCCTTTGATAATCACATCGCCACAGTAGTCAGGAAATCCTTCTACGTGGCACACCTCATCACAAAAGGTTTCTCATCCAGAAAAAAAGAGGTCATTGTTCCCCTCTACTCATCACTCATTAGACCCATTATAGAGTACAACACCTCCCTTTGGTATGTACCTCACAAGACATCTACAGCAACTGAAAAGGCCGCAGAAATACCTCACAAAGAGGATTACCAGCCTCAAACGGATGCCCTACGCAGACTGTCTCAAAAAACTCCAGCTTTACTCCGTCGCATATCGCCTACTCAGAGGTAATCTTGCCTAACATACAAAGCTATGTCAAACGCAGAGCTGTTGGACATGCTCCACTTAAAGAAATCCCAATCCCTCCGAGCTACATGCTCTAGGAACCTAAACCTTGTCACCACAATAAACAGAACATGGCGGAGGGATAGATTCCTGTCCCAGAGACTTTCCATACTCTGGAATAAACTACCTCTCTATATCAAACAAAGCTCCTCATTAGCACTCTTCAAGAAAAATCTTGATGATTGGATGGGAAATAGGAAATTCACCTCGGGGATCACCTCTGTGGCTCTGCTCGACAGTGGCACAGGAAAATAATTTTCTTGGGTGGCAAAAGCCAGGGTACCTTTTTGGCTGGGCTTGTATAGGCCCCAGGGACAATAGCCTAGTACCTACCTATGAACCTATGTCCCAATTGACCCATTCACCAGGTGAATGCCTATTGTAAATCTACAGGTGAGTGGTACTCCCTCTTCAGAGAGACAGTGCCTTATAGCAGCTTCTTTGGTGATTTCACTGCCCCAGTTTCTTAAGGGTAAGATTTGGGAATTGAGCATTGTATGCACAGCCACTGTTGCGGATTTTAGGTATGTAGGGGAAGAGTATCTAAAACTGTATGGAATAAGACCATTATCACAGGAATCGCCATCCATAAAACTGATCTGTTGATGGTCCCCATTACCGTGTGATAGCCTGTTTTATATTCCAGGGAAGATGTGGTCTGACGTGTAATAGTGCATACCTCCAGCTGTAAATAGCCCCCAGTTTTTCCCTTTAAGATGGGCAAACTAATGTAGGATTCTCAGTCCCATACCCCACCCCAGCTTCCTCACAACTTTAGATGTATTAATCCAACTCTAGTCATCTGGGTCACAGTCAGGGCTTCATCTTCAATACCGGGGAGCAAAGATGTGCAGTCACTTTGTAAAGTAACAAAGTTCTCCTGCTGGACCTTGGTGCCACGAAAAGCTATACTGTGGTGGAATGTTTGTCAATGTCTACGTTGGTGTCCTCTGAGACCATGTTCAGGTCTAAAAGTGTCAGTCATAGAAGACCCTACTGTATCACTAATAACTGTTCTGTTTAGACCAACTTTTCTGAACTCTGATGCAGCATTTGAACTATTTCAGCTCTCTTTTTATTGCAAATCATTTTCTATGGAGTATTAATTTGTTATATTTTGTAATATGCTTCCTACCTGTCACCTGAACATCTCATTCTTTCCTGTTTGGGTAGGACTTGTTCACAGGCGGTTATAATCCAGGCACCCAGCAGGATTTTCTGCTCATCCCTAGCTCATGCTTCCCTCAGTAGCTGATAAGTTTACCCAGAATACTGACCTGCTGACCGTATACACTTTCATTCTTGTATGACTTTCTGGCTTTGGATGTAGCATGTGAGCTTGGTGTCACAGTCCTGGCAAAACTTGCTGTGATATCCAGCCTCTTCTGTGTGTCATTACAGCATTAGGTCTACCTGTCTTCCTTCCAGGATAGATGAGACAGTGTTGGCCAAACACTACTACCCTTCCCATTGGCTCTGTCAGCACCCTTGGCAGTAGCTGATCTCTTACATTTGTTGCAGTCACAGATTCATCCTTCTGCAGCAAGAGATGGAAGCCAGCGATGGGGTATTTTAGTATTTTTTTAAACAAAAAACATCTTTATTAAATTATTATGTATGACATAGGCAAACATACGTTTATATAAATGAAAACAAGCCAACATACAATCCATACTGACATAATTTTAGTTGCCAGCATTGTACATCACAAACCATATTGACAAAATTTTAGTTTCAAACATTATATATCACTTAATCTATCCAGTCATTGTCAGTCAAACATTCAAGTCCTGCCTTCTTTTTTCTTCCTACTCTGCATGTATTAATCCGGTTTACCTTTATAACGGGGATCTCAAAAAGGTCGACCACGCTTCTGCGAACTCCGAAGTGCGAACATCCTAAATGACAAAAAACACATATGCGAACGGCTAAATCTCACCCCCTTTTGACCCATGGTAGCACTGGTGTGGAGGTGTGCCACGGCCAGAAATGTCGAAATTTAACATTAATTTGACATTTGAGAAGTGTTGCAGATTCGAATTCGTGGAAAACGGGTTGACGAAGAGGTAGGTCGATCATATGTGATCGACGATATAAAGGTAAACCTATTATTCCCAATGTAATTTGCTCCTGCTGTTTTCTAAAGATCCCAGTTCCAGTTGTTCTGTTTGTTGTTACTGTATTCACTACTTCTAATACAGTTGGTTTTGACTTTGATTTCCATTTTCTAGTAATTGTTTTTTTTTTTTTTTTGGCAGCCACCATAATTAGACTCAGCAAGGCCTTACCATATCTAGGCATTTCCAATTCTGTATCATAGCTCAAAAAAAAAAACATTTCCTCAGATACACCAATTTGCTCATCCAATATATCTGACAGAGTAGTCTGCAGGGAATCTTTAAAGTGCGCTAACTCATTACACTCCCAGAAAATATGTTCCCAATTACTTCTTTCTTCCCAATCACACCTCCAACATGTTATGTCTACCTGAGTAAGAATTCATTGGAGTCTACCTAGGATATAAAATACCTATGTAAACACTTTCAAGCAAAGATCCTAAATCTTCTATACTTTGTTGCATATTTTGGAGACATGAATATATCCCCCCCATTGTTTCTTTGTGAATTGCTTATCCAGTCTCTCTTCCCAATCCTTTCTAACTTCCTCTGATTGATTCTTAAGTGCAGTAGAAATGCAATATGTTGAAAAAAATTGTGTTTTTTTCTTGCAGATATTTGCTGAGCCTGTTTCCTGTTTAGTGCTGTGTTCCTTTTTAGCAGCTTCTGGTCTACATTCTACTAAAAACTCTTGCAACGCTTGTCTTTTGCTTAGGATCCCTGTTTCTTTTTGCCTGTACTCTGATATCAATCCTTGATAGGGAAGGCAATCAATAGCCTGCAGTCCATGTACATTCTTAGCCTCTTCCCATTCCATTATCTTTCTCTCTCTGATTATATGCTCCCAATACTGTGGTTGTTTTCCTAGTTTTCTCCAATAAATTCCAGCCCCCTCAAGCCTGTTCTTTGGTATCCATAATTGCAGTCATACCTATCGGCAAAATCTCCTTTCTCTATTTCTGTGTTAGATTAGTTCTTACAATACTTTCTGCTACTTTATGAATATAACATTCTGCATAGTTATTGTTATTCTCCTAAAGGATCTATATCCAAAATCCCAGTCTCTCCTTGTTTCTTGAGATTCCCCCCTGTTTCATCATTATCCCTTTCCACTATGAATTATAGGTTTCTGCTTTTTGGGGGTACTTTAGTATTGTTTAGGAAACTATATGTAAAAAACAAAAGGGACCTAGGTTTGTATCTGCCATTGACTAACTTAGGTCTGTGGTAGAACACTGTGACTTTCGTCTGTCATCTAGTAAAGGGGAAAATCTTTTGAGGCAAGTCCAAGCTGCTTCCTTAAGGTCTTCACATAAGTCTTTTCTTTTATGGATAACTTAAATGATATGGGTTAATACTTTAACAGGCCCACAGGAAACACATCTTCATTAAGAAAATGAGAGAGAAGAAATGAGTGGACATAAATTCAGCTTTATTAAACATGCAGTAACATTTTGAAGGCTGACAGTCTAACTGCTGATGCGTAGGTCTGCTGCCCCTAAGAAGGCTGACAGGATGTAAAAAAACAACCTTAGATAGACAGAATGTATGTAGCACTCACAATTCTGATCCTGCCACTGTTTCTTTATATAAAATTGATGTGGGAAAATTGTACCATTAGAAAAAAATCAAATTTGGAGGATGAAGAGCATTCAAATGTGTTAGATGAATCTGGGAAGAACATGTATTATATTTGATGCATTAGCACTTAAATTTATTTGGCACACATGGTGAAGGAGCTGTTTTAGAGCAGATTCAGAAAAACTTGCAGTCTGTACACAGGAGAAGTGTTATCAGTAACCAGATGCCTTCCCACCCCAGGTGATTGGACTGATTTTCCATTACTGACAGTGCAGTTCAGCATCAGGGATATTGCACTCCTAAGTGTGCCATTCTTTGAAGGAGAAGTTAAACTGTGGCCCCATCTGCCTCAGTTGGCCATAGCTAAGGTAGATATTAAAGATGCTTTGGCACTTATCGAAGAGAGTAAATGAACGTCCCCAGCGCCTTAACCAAATGTCTGATAGCACAAGTACCACCTTGGGTCTCACCTGAAAAGTGCCCACCAACCAAGTGTGATTAACCCAGTCAAAAAAGCATAAACAAAATAAAAAAAGAAAACAAAAATAGAATATAGAAACAAAAGCTTCAGGAAAACTTGCAGTCTGTTTCTGGTAACAGTTTTACTAATAGAATACAGAAATGAATGATTACTGCTTGAAAGATAGGAGTTTGTAAGCCAATTTCTTTATATCACTACTGATTTTACTGAGGTTTTCCATGTAAGGAACAATTTGAGAAGTCCTACATGGCTTTGATCTGAATGTCACAGTAAGGAAATTAGAGGAGGGGATTGTTGAGTGATCCTGTGATGCAAGAATTTTTATGTTGTTTGTGGAGAACTGTATAAAAACTGTGACTGTTTTCATAAAGATGCAGTAGAAATGCAATATGTTGAAAAAAATTGTGTTTTTTTCTTGCAGATATTTGCTGAGCCTGTTTCCTGTTTAGTGCTGTGTTAGAGCTAAGTGATGATAACAAGGATGTTTACATTTGAGATGTAAATTCTTGAGGAAATGGGAGAGACTAAAATGGTTTACTAACTGTAGGGGTAAGCTTGCTATAGCTTGCTGTGAGAGGCACCGTGTACAGAATAACTACCAATACTAATTGCTCCAAAACACCCCTTTGGATATTTTGTCAGTACTGGGGCTCTTCTAGTTTCAAAATGCAAATATTCAGAATCCAGTTAATGTTTGTCTTACTTATAAAGTATGCAGTAGACCTTTTTGACTGAGAACTTAGTCTGAAGTCTGTTCCCTATGACGTTTGAGAGTTTGTGTCTTAATCCTGTTACCTGCTAGTATCCTTCAACTGCTAAATGCTTTTAAAAGCTAGAGGTTTGTATATAGACTAACTCTTCAGCTAGTGGTAGAAACCTAGGATCAAATAAATTATAGCTAGTGTTTTATGTTTTACTAATTGCCATGAGTCTGATCAAACCTTTTATTTATTTATTTTACGCGTGTGTGTGTGTGTGTGTGTGTGTGTGTGTGTGTGTGTGTGTGTGTGTGTGTGTGCGCGCGTGCGTGTGAGCCTGCTTGTATTTTTCATTGTGTTTTGCCTAAATTTAACTGTATTCAAGTAAATAATTATTTATTTAACTTCAACAAGTTGTGGCTGGTGATTGATTAGTATTAGTGTAAGGGTATGTGTTCCTTTTCAAACAGTGACTGCTATAGTCACAGCCACCAAGCAATTATGATTGATATATTTTAATACTGGACAATCGTTTGGTTCTTTATGTGCTAGACTGGTGATAGTTAGTGATAGTTGTATTAAGGAGGGGAAAAAGGAGTAGTGGCAATAGAAAGGTATTATCATCCTCACTTGGAAAACATTTCGTTGTGTATGTTGTGGGGGGGGGGGCAAGTTTCTGTTATTGTTGCTAAGATATCACTGAGCTGATTCTGATGCTGACTCCTTTGCATACTCTTCCTCTCTTCATTCCCCTGCAGATTTTTAATCTGACGAAGAAGATACTATATCCTCTGATTCTCCATTGGAAGAACTATGTTTTGGTGGAAAAGTTTTAAAAGTGAAGCAACATTTTCAGTAGGCAGGTAACAGTGGTCAGATGTCCAAAAAAGATATTTCTTTTGTGTATGGGAGTTCCTAAACCTTCTGGCATTCCTCCTATTTTAGAAGCATTAGAGGATACCTTTCCCTCTATTTCTCTTAACTCAGATTCTCAGTCTCCTGCCCCCAAGAAACCTGAAAGATTTTATAAAGCCCCTGAATCCCTTAATTTTCTGTGCAAGAATCCATCATCCAACCTTGCTGTTATCTTGTTAGTGTCTGATAAACTTTAAAACTTTAAACTTCCTTCCTCTAATGCTTTGCCCAGTCATAAGGAGAGCAGAGCTATAGATAGGTATTGCAAAAGGGTTACGCATTAGCCACTCTATCTTTCCATGCCATTTGCTGTCAGACTCACATGATTAGGTATCACATCTATTTTGGGTAATATGAGTAACCTTCATTCAGACAACAAAAATCCTTTTTCTCTTTTGAATTATGCTGATCAAGTAGCCATAGATTCTATTAAATGCCATTATGATGTAGCTGATGTATCATCAAGATTTTCTTGGCTTAGATTACAGTCTTTACCAGAGGATGTTAAGTCAAAACTTTTGCTGCAGCCAAGGTTTTCAGAAATTTACAACAGAGAGGCAAAACTGTGGAGGATTTCAAACAGATCTTCTTTCTCTAATCCTTGATTTTCAGATTACATGCTCTACTAAGGATGGCCCTTTTACATAAAGAACAGAAAACAACCCAGAAAAGGAAAAAGTTTTCAAAAAAGAGATTCCCAAGATAAATCTCAGTAGGCTTTCAAGGGGGTCAAAATCATCCTTTACTGACCAGCCAACCACTATCTTTCTTTGCCTCCAGCACCCCCCACCCCCACCCATGGCCAATCCTCTTTTCCATTTTCAAAGAAATTATCCCTTTCTCTTCCAAATGTGGGAGTCCATTAACATCAATCAGACAAATGGGTTCTATTCATTGTTCAGAAGGATGAAAGAATGTCTTGTCTCTTCCCCTCATACTCTTAGCCATTTCATATTCCCCTTCAAACTAAGTTTCCTTGATCTTTCCTATTCTCCAAGACCTATTCTCTCAGAGAACTATAAAGTTGGTTCCTCTCTACATCCAGAAAAAAAAAGGATTTTACTCCTGACTGTTTGTAGCTCCCAGAAAGCAAAGACATTGAAGACCCATTATGGATTTGTCAACTCTCAACATTATTTTAGTGGTACCCATTTCAGAATGTTGTCCCTGTAATCCCTTCTGCCAGTGATCCTCCTCCGGGCTTTTCTTGTGACACTGACATAAAAGAAACTTAGCTACATATTCCCATTCTTCCAGATTGCAGGAAATGTTAAAGTTCTGTGCTTTACAATTTCTCTTGACGTTGCTGTTTTGCCTTTCCACTGTCCTAAGAGTATTCACAATGTGCCTTACTTTTGTTATTGTCTTTTGCAGACCTCAGCGGGAATTCACATTTTCCTGTTATCTGCATAATCTCCTTATTCAAGCCAATTCAAGGGCAAACTATTGGCAAGTCTGCACTTTATCATAGATTTTCTACACCCTTTGAAATTCACCCTGAACTTTAAAAAGGTCCCTTTTGATTCCATCCCAAGATCTTGTGTTCAACAGATGCAAGCTCTGAATTCTTTCAGTGACGACCTTCTGTCTTCCAAAGTTCAGTTTCTGACAGACTGTCCTCAGTCCCTTCTTCCCTTAGAGTTAACCTCAACAAGAGCGATAGAAATAGCCGTGGGGTACATGGCATCTTCAATTTCTATGATACCTTATGCTAGACTCCACATGAGGAAGTTTAGTGGTGTCTCAAATTATGTTTGGACTCAGTACTGCCACCCCCTGAACTTCCATATTCCTCTCCTGCCCTTCATCAAGAAGGAATCTCTTTAGTAGATCAGTGAAATTTTACTCAACCCAGGAGTCCCTTTTCTGGTTCCTTCCTTTGTCAGGATCTTTATACAGATATCTCGGAGGTGTCATGGTTGGCATGTTCGATGATAAATGTCTCAGTTGAGTGGTCGAAGAGAGAGACCGCAAGGACCACATGAATATCAAGGAAGTTAAGGCATTCATTTTGGCTTTAGTCCTTGCACTACCTTTGGACTCCATGCCCTCTGCCATACAGGAAAACACCATAGTGATGTGGCACATAAAAACAAATAGGGGAGAACAAAGGCTTATCTCTTTTGCAGACTGGCCATGCCTGTTGGGGACATTGCTAATCAATACTTTATCTCTGTCTTTTCAGAGAGAAACATAGTAGCAGACTCATTCTGTAGATTCAGACGGATCTTCACAGATGGATGTTAAACAGCAAAGTCTTCCTGCAGATGGTCCATCAGTTGGGTACTCATCAGATAGATGTGTTTGTCTCCACTTGGCACAGACTCCTCAGGTAGTTTTGCTCCAGAGTACCATGCTCAAAGACATGGAAAGTGGACACCAAATTTCTGTCATGGAGGAGGAGATATCTTTCTACCTTTCTGCCTAGCCACCAGATTCCCAAAGTCCTCCTCAAAATCAAGAAGCAGAAACCAAAAATGTTGTTGGTGAACCACTTTTGGCCCATATAGCACTGGTTCCCTCTTCTGTTTCATCTGCTCCAGCACAATCAAACTAAAGAATGGCAGGTATTCCACGACAATCGAAGCAAACCACTGAAAATAACTTAAAATATACTCCTTTTATTCCACAAAGTAAGCGCTTTCGCTTCTCCAAGGACGCTTCTTCAGACTTGCAAAACAGTTACAAAACACTCTAATGTTCATTTAAATATCCCTACACTTCTACTCAAAGCCAATGAAATGTTTCATAAAAAGAAAGCACTTAAATGCAATCTTCTTAAACTGACAGCATGCAAATATAGAAAAAGTTCCTTGAACCTAAATGTGTATATATATATATATATATATATATATATATATATATATGTATGTATGTATATGTATGTATATAAAATCACTAAAAATACATGTTCTAAACATATTAAGAGAAAAAATCTATTAATAATCTTATATACATTTAACTTTCAAATAAATTACACCTACATATCATGAATTATAAAATAACTCCATAAACTATATGGACACGTATATATAAAAAGGCATATACTGAAAACACTTTGTGTTACTAAGACAAATGCAATTCCTAAATATCATTCAGAGAATAAAAAGAATAAAGATATACATATTCCGTATAAATATGTATATGTAAAAGGATATTAATAATCATATTAATCAGTGTTACCATTGGGGCTTAATGTTTTAAGGCAAGATCAAGCAAAAATAGTTTCAACGAAACACTATCTTTCAAGCCATGTCCCCTATCTGCTTGCAACCTAATTATCCACTTCCCTTCCTCTTTCTCTGTATAGTTACCAATATTACCTAACCTCTCTGTAGCATATATAAGTTCTAATACTAAAAACATGAAAGTATGTGTCGTATCTTTCTGTAAAACATGTTTAGCTATAGCATTACCTTCATTTTCTCTGCTAACAGCATAAACATGTTCCCTTATCCTTTCTTAGGTTCTTAGGTATGTACTAGGCTAATGGCCCTGGGGCCTTTACAAGCCTAGCCCATAGAAGTGCCCTGGCATTCTTGTCATCATTTAGTATTTGGGTAGTCAAACAAATTGCATTTCAAGGAAATAGTCTTATTTGTTCTTAAACACCATTTCTTTTAAAAAAATAATTTTCTCTGAGTGTCCTGTTCGTCTTTCCTACATAGAAACTGCTGCATTTTTGACACATAGCTAAATAAACCACATTCCTAGACGTACAGTCAGCATAGTGACTAAAAGGACTATATTTTAAGTTATTTTCAGTGGTTTGCTTCGATTGACGTGGAGTACCTGTCATTCATTAGTTTGATTTCACAGAGTTTTTGCTTGGAGGTACATTACCCCTGTGGTGTTTTCTTCCTTTTCTACATGCTCCAGCACAATCACCACAAATTATCCTATAAGATGGACATGATCACCCAACACAAGAGCTTTCTTATTTGTGCAAATCGCCAAACCATGAACTTAACCATTTGGATTTCACATGCGCATCTTTTTTTTTTTTTTTTTTTTGTAGAGGACATGCTAAAGATATTACAGGAGGCTAGAAACATGCTACAAGGAAATCTTATGTTTCCAAAGGGAAAAGATTTACTGTTTGGTTCCAGAAGAGGAAACCGGACACTTATCAACTACGTTCTCCTGCTATTCTTTCCTTCTTGTGTGATTTGCTTAATTCACATTTGTCTTTTTATTCCATTAACACATAATTGTGTACCCTTAGATCGTACTGTTTCTGCATGAATTGAAATCAAACAGTTTTTGCAAGGTGTCCTGCATAATAGACTACCAAGAAGAGCTGTTCCTTCTCCTCGAGACCTAGATTATATCTTAGCAAAACTTAGTCTTTCACCATTTGAGTCTGCTTCGTCCACTTCCTAAAGTTCTGTACTTGAAATGTTGTTTTACATATAACTGTGACTTCAGCCAAGAGGGTTTCAGAACTGCAAGTGCTTATGATTTCTCCACCTTTCTTCATCTTTGATAAGGACAGTGTAAACCTTAAGACTTACCAGTCCTTTATACCTAAGGTAGTTAATGAGCTTTCCTTGAGTCAGTCCATCGGTCTCTCCACCTTTTTTCTTTTCCTCAGAATAAAGGAGAGAAACTCTTGCACTCCTTGCTTATCCACATGCAACTCTGGTATTAAAAACATCAGGAAATCTGACCAATTTTATTGTTTTCTTTCAGGACAAAACAATTAGGTCTTACAATATCTAAAACAATCTAGGGCGGCTGCAGTGGTTAGTATTGCCGCCTCACAGCAAGAGGTTCTCTGGTTCGATTCTCGGCTGGGGTGCCTTCTATGCAGAGTCTGCATGTCCTCCCTGTGGTCACGTGGGTTTCTTCCTAGGTGCTCCGGTTTCCTCCCACATCCCAAAGACATGTAGTAGGTAGATTGGACACTCTAAATTGGCCCTAGGTATGAGTGTGTGCGTGTGAGACTTCTGTGGAAGGTTGGGAACTGGGCTGGCAACTCAACACCATAAAACTCCACTGCCAATTATGAGCGGACAGATGATCCGCTGTGGCAACCCCCTAACAAGGAAAAGCTGAAAGAAGAAGTATCTAAAACAATCTGTAGATGGATTTCTTCTGCCATTTCCTTTTTGTTACACATTTCCTAGCGTATGGCCTCTAATTACCCCTCAGTCTCTTAGCATAAGAAATATCGACAAAGCCTAAAATAATGGGGAGACAAAGGCCCAAAATTTGGGGCAGATTTTAAATATTACTGATGTAAACTTAGAAAGTTGCTAGAATAACAAGTTTTGGGTTAGCATGCGTTTCCTGATAGATATGAAGTCTGAAACTCAAATGTATGTCCTTATTTAGTGATTTCAGCCTTCAGTGATTTGCTAGAAAAGCACAAATTTTGTGATGAACAAACCAAAAATAAGAGACAAAAATCTGGACAGTTGAGAGGAGCCCTAAATCATGTTAAAGCCTATTCTTCTATAGCTGTTTCCTCTTCTGAAGCCTTTTTCAAGTTTGGATTCAAAGTCCAACTTGGAAGCAGCAACTTGGTCTTCTACTCACACTTTTACCAAACATTATAAGATTAATGTTTTTTTCCAGGACTAGAGCTGGTTTTGCTAGATCCACTCTTCAAAGAATCTTAGACTCATCGTCTTTAAACACCTTTGTCTCTACTTAAGACATCTTTGGAAATTTTCCAGTCAGTCAGTAATACTGGCACAGTTATCCAAGGAAGGGCGTAGCACAGTTTTGTTAGAATAACAGTAGATGTCGAAATGATCACTGTTGCATTATTACAATCCCACCTTCCTTTCCTCTTTTTTGCTTTTTTATCATAAAAGTGGGCAGGCTTTCCTTTCCCCCCTGCTAACATGTATATAACATCTATTTTTGTAAATAATTTACTTTTTCTTCTGCTTCAGGTTCCATTTATCTGCTCTGGGGCAAGAAGGTGCTGAGGCAGCATGCACCCATACATCCCTTTTGTACCTCCTAGCTCTTTATCACCATAGTTATACATCATATGTGTGTCATGAAACTAGTGCCCTAGCTTTGTTACATTGGCTAGACATTTGGGTGTGTGCCTTGCAAGATATCCTATCAGTCAGTAATGTTGCAACAGTGATCAGTCAAACAATGTCTGCTGTGGTACGTTTTTAAGCAGCTATACTATGCAGATATACACACATGCATGCATGTATACATGTAATATTAAACAAACATCTATCATACTACTGCTTCCTTATCTACATATCATGAAAGTGGGAAAGCAACACCCCATATAAATTTACATTTTAATGAAGATTCAAAATTGCTACATAAATATGATGATACTGGGGATGTTCTTCGTGTTTCACTGTTGCAGTCATCACATTTGGGTTATCCCTGCCAGGGTAGCCCTTGGCTGGCCCAAATAACCAGAGGCTTAGTATTTCTGCGTCTGTTGCTGTGGCTTCAGGACTGACGTCAGGTCATCAGTAGTATAAAGTAAGGCAGCTGAAACCATTACATCAGTCTTTCTTGCCATGGAGCCCGAACCAGAAGCAGTTCGCACGAGTACTGGTCGGCCGCTACCTTAGTTTTGTCTACCGATTTGAAGCTGAAGTCTTCTAAAGCTAAGTACCCCATTGGGGATCCTTTTTTCTTGCAATTACCGATGTCAGAAAAAGTTAACAATTGTCTCGCCTGTGGAAAGCAAATACCACACCGAGACTTTCATTCTTACTCTGCATCACTTGTTTAGGTCCAGACCACGACTTCCCCCGCTGTCGCTTCTGTGCTTTGTTCAACGCCAGAACTATCTGTCGTTGGGCCCTTATTGTAGCTAGATATTTTCGCTTACAGTCCTCAAACTCCGATATGGCTTAGGTAAGCCATCCGACAGCAGATCTTCTGAAAAAAACGTGAAGATAAAGACAGAGACAGACCACACAGGTCCAAACCTACCAACGATGCTTCTGTTAAGCTAGTCGTCAGTTTTCCGGTCCTCAGTGAAGCGCTTTCTCAGCCTCTGATGCCTGCTTATGTGGATTTGCAGGCTGCTATTCGACAAAGGATCCTGTGGTCGTCTCTACCTTGGATGGGTCCGGAGTCAATGAGCAGACACCGGCTTCTGAGGAAGTTCTTCACACTACAGGTTCTCGACACAAACAGACGTCTTTCACGACTACAGTTCTTTCAAAAACTACAGAGTTTCTTAGGCCCTGGGTACGAACCACACCCAAGAAACTGACAACCCAATCTCAGGCACCCGCTTCCTTGCCTCAGTCTCAAATGCTTGAAATGGCGGAAGACTTTATCATGCTGATCAGGGGAAGCCAAGCTACCCCTTCCAAAAGGAAAAGAGATCTGTCCCCTGTAGTTTTATCTGAACAAGAGTCAGATGACTCGGATGCATCTGAATATGAAGACCTGCAACCCATCTCTACTTATGAGGATTCTGATGCAGAGGATTCCATCCCTTTTGCCTCTCTCCCAGAGGATTTTTCCTTTGGGGAACCCTTCATACCTTAAGGGAGCATTTCCAATGGGGAGTCAGGACTACCCACAGACTAAAAAGAGACTCTCAGAATTCTTAGATCTTCCACAGCACTGAACCTTGGCCATCCACCCAGTCCAGGATGTTGTGGAGGATGTTTTCCTGGAATCCAGTTTGACTCCTGATACCCTCCCTTCTGCACCCAGAAAACCATACAGGTACTACAGAGTCCCTGACTCACACAAATCTCTTTTTAAAAATCCTACTGGTGACCCTGAGGTAATTTCTCAAGGGCCTAAAGGGATTAAAGCAACCTCTGCTAAGAATTCCACCCTCTCAGATAGTGATTCCCGAGCACTAGACAGATGGGGTAAAAAAATATACACCTCATCTACTCTTCCTATCAGGGCATTAAATTTTCATTTCCATATACTAAAGTTTCAGCGACATACCCTGGAACTCCTCAAACAAAAATGTCTTCCTTTCCTGCTTGTGCAGAATCTAAAGAGTTATAAGAGTTAATGCATTCTGCAAGTCAAGTAACTAAACACACCTTGCACTGTGGTTTTGACACCCTAGAAGTTTCTTGCAGGGCAGCAGTCACTGGATCTGTCATTAGAAGGCATGCGTGGCTTAAGGAACAACCCTTGCCAGACCATGTCATATCTAAATTGTTGGATGCCCCCCTGCACAAAGACAACTTATTTGGCACTAATGCAGAAGAGGTCTTAAAAAAATATGGGGAAAAAAAGCAAAATCTATGCAGACAGTTAAGGATTTCTTACAGGTCCAGCCACCCAGGTTCAGCAGGCATTGTCCCACCAAGCACTGATCCTTTCCTGCTCTCACTAAGCCAGTCCAGCCCAGACCCCGGGGAACCAGACCCCCCCCCCCCCCAGACAGCAGCCACAGGGAATGCAGAGGTCTAAGCAGTGGACTACCTCCACTTCAAAACCAGGGAGTTCTAAGCCACCCATTATGGAAAGAACTCACAATGACTCATCTCCCGCCTCCCTCTGCCCACCTTCTCTTACCCCTAGGAGGAAAACTCTGCTTTCACGCAAGCACCTGGGCCACCATTACCAACGACTGCTGAGTTCTCAACCTAGTGTCCCAGGGATACACATTTTCTTTCCACACCCTTCCTACCCCTAATGGGTTCCCAAATCTACCTCCAAACCAGTGGGCAGAGGCACAAAAGCAAGTCCTTTCCCTGCTCTCTGTGAGGGCAGTAGAGCACATTCCTGCAGAACAGAGAGGCCAAGGTTTATACTCCAGACTTTTTCTGGTACCCAGAAGACAGGGCATCTGGCGCCCCATCCTCGATCTATCCATTCTAAACACCTCCCTGGTGATCCTAAAATTCAAAATGCTCACACTCCAGCACGCTGTCCAAGGATGCTTGGCTAGCCACCCTAGATCTAAAAGAGGCCTACCTCCACATTCCTATCAGGGAATCATGCAGGAAATATCTCTATTTCAGGGCACGATCTCAGCACTTTTAGTTCTCTGTGCTTCCCTTTGGCTTATCTACTGCTCCCAGAGGTTTCACAAAACGTCTGGCTCCGGCCATTGCCTTTTGCAGACAAAGGTATATCCAGATTTACCCATACTTAGACAACTGCCTAATTCAGGCAGACAGCCAGGAAAAGCTGCTCAAGCACCTGGCCTTTGTGAAGTACCTACTAACCTCCATAGGATACACAGTCAATGAAAAGAAATCTAAACAGGTGCCCACCCAAAGGATTATATTCCTGGGAGCAAGCCTGGACACAGCATCCCAGATGGCATTCTTTACACCAGAAAAGAAAAATTTCCTGACAGCCTACTTCTCTCAGCTAACCACCAGACCCCAGCTATCTGCAAGGAAGATCCTGCAAGCTGTGGGGTTCATGGTATCTTGCATACTACTCATTCCATATGCCAGAGTGCATATGAGGAAACTTCAGTGGTACCTAAAAAACCTTTGGTGTCAACACTCTCAAGACCTGGAGACTCTTATACCTATAATTCCTTGCCTCAGAAAAGATTTCCTTTGGTGGGCAACAGCATGAACGCACAACAAGGGACTACCTTTGTCACACACACACACCCCCGCCACCCAGACCCTCACTACAGACGCATCAGACTATGCCTGGGGTGCACACCTGGATGAAGGTGCATACAGGGCCAATGGAGCCCACAGCAAATCCCTCTGCACATCAGTGAAAAAGAGCTGATGGCTGTCCAAGCACACCTTGATAGCTTTCAAGCTGCTTCTCTCTCGAGTGGTTCTCCTGATCAAAACAGACAACACCACTGTAATGTGGTATATCAACAGGCAGGGAGGCACACAGCCTCTGCCGTGCAACTCCACCTGCTAGCACAATTCCTTCTAGGTTCTCTCAACTCTCCGGCAGACCAATTAAGCAGAAATTTTCTGGACCCACACGAGTGGCAGCTCAACAGAAGAACCTTCACCCTAATAACTCAGAAATAGGGCACCCTGAAGGTCGACCTCTTTGCTTCCCACACCATCCATCAGTGTAGCAAATTCTGCACCAGGGAGCATCACTGCATGGCTTGGAAAGTGGATGCCCTGTCCTTCCCCTGGGTCAGTCTATCGGTTTATGCCTTTCCTCCACTACCTCTCATCCCCAGGGTACTGCTCAAAATAAAGGAGGAAAAACCAAGGACCATTCTTATAGCTCCAGACTACCTCACCAGCACTGGGTCCCCTTGCTGCACAGCCTGTCTCCACTGCCACCATGGCATCTTTCTCAGATTCCAAACATCCTGACCCAGAGGGAAGGGGAATTCATGCATCCCCAATTGAAAACACTCAATTTGGCAGCTTGGCTTATTCCCTAACCCCCGATCAATCTGCCAACCTCAGTAATCAGGTTCTAGATGTTATATGTGAGGCCAGATACCCTAGCACTAGAAAGTCTTATGCTGACAATTGGAAAAGGTTCTGCACCTGGATTCAGGCTAAGGGAGCCAATATGGCACAGCCCTCCCTCCCTGTCATCCTGGATTACTTAGCTGACCTACTACACAGTGGGCCTCTCTTTTTCCTCTATTAAAATTCATGCCTCTGCTATCTCTGCTCTTTTTCCCACTGAGCAGCCCTTTTTCTCATACCCCTTGATCAAACCGTTCGTAAGAGGGGCTAGTAACTTAAGACCACCCAGAAGAGCACCAATCCCAGCTTGGGACCTTAACTTTGTGTTGGAAAAGCTCACCTTGCCCCCCCTTCGAACCAGCTTCTTCTGCAGAGCTAAAATTCCCCTAAGATTAAGCCAGAAGAGTCTCCGAGCTGCAAGCACTCATGGCTGTGGAACCCTTCATCATCTTCTATGCTGACAGGGTATCCCTCAGGACTAACCCATCCTTTTTGCCCAAGGTGTTGTCCAGTGTGGCTCTCAACCAATCCATTCATTTGCCCACCTTTTTTCCTAATCCGCAGAACAAGGGGGAAAGGATCCTGCACTCTCTAGATGTGCACAGACAGCTCAGATTCTATCTAGACAGGACTAAATCCTTCAGAAAATCTGATCAGTTGGTGGTTAGCTTTGCTACAGGGGCAGAAGGCAAAGCCATCTCCAAACAAACCATTTCCAAATAGATTGCACACTGCATCCATTTCTGCTACAAACAACATGGAAAGCCTCTCCCCAAGGGGGTCAGGACTTACTCCACCAGAGCAGCCTCCACCTCTGCAGCTTTCCTCAGAGGAGTCCCCACCAGGGACATCCTGGAGGCTGCCACCTCATCCTGGAGGCTGCCACCTGGACATCTGTTCACACTTTTACCAAACATTACCACCTGTCTCTCTTTTCCAAATCCAGGGCAGGGTTTGCCTCTGCAGTCTTGCAGGGCATCTTAGCCAGCCCCTAATTTCCTTGACTGCCTCCACTCATTTCCTCAGCTTTGGGAATCAACTCAAATGTGATGACTGCAACAGTGAAACATGAAGAACATAGTACAGTTATGTACACTTACCATAAATGTAGATGTTCGAGTTAATTTCACTGTTGCAGTCCTGGTTTCTTTCCATCCGTCCCCCTTTTTTTCTTCTCTTTCCTTACAAGGGACATATTGGTATTTAATTTCTACTGGTGGGGTTCTTCCACCAGAACCTGGCTGCTACTTGGGGGCTCCTGAGAGGTTAGGGTAAAAAAAAAAAAAAACTGATGTAAGGGCGTCGGCTGCCTTACTTTATACTACTGATGACCTGACGTCAGTCCTGAAGCACAAAGCACAACGAAAAAGTTGAGGTAAAAAACACACCTTTATCAAACACAAAGCTTTCAGGTACAAGACCCTTTCTCAATGATAGACACAGGTACATTAAAATCAGACATTAAATACACGCCCAACACATCACGTGACCCGCAGCCATGGTCATGTGACTAATACATTAAAATAATTACATTACTTATAATTTTAAGACATAAACAAGTAAAATCAGATAAAATTCATACATACATATATTTGCTTACTTATGTGTACTTATATTTACATGCACATATATATACAAATACATTACCTATATTACTTTAACTTAGTGTGTTGTATTTTTATTAGAACAGGTTTTAAGGAAACATCAAAATTTAATCCAGGGGATGTATTAGCTGCTAGCCTTACTATCCACTCATATTCTTTATTATCTAAATGATTACACAAGTCCCCTCCCCTGATAGAGCTAACAACACATTCTATTACTCTAAACTTGAAACTCTGTGTAGAACCACAATTTAAAATATGCTTAGATAGAGCATTAGTCTCCACTCCCCTCCTTATACTTGATTTATGCTCTATGATGCGTTCCTTAAGTTTTCTAGTCGTCTTGCCGACATAGAAACAAGCGCATGCCTCACACGTTGCCAAATAGACAATGTTACTTGTCATACAAGTTGCATGGCACCGAAAAGTAAATATCTTCTTAGTGACAGGATGAACAAAACTACTACCACATTCTGAAGAATCAGCTCTCTGTTTGTATATATCACTACAGCAACTACAATTATAACAACTAAAGGTACCATTACCTAGTCCATTAAGGGAAGTAGCATTCACATATTCAAAATCTTTGTAAGCTAGAACATTCTTAATAGTTCTCATATTTCTATATGTGAACAAAGGAACTTCACCTACAACTAATCTAATATCTTCCTGAGCTAATAGCACCTTCCAGTATTTCCTTATTATAGTTCTGACTGCATATGAAAGAGAGTTGTAAGACATAATAAATCTTACATTAACCCTTTTATTTAATTTGTCCATTGGGACAACAACATCTGTACTTGTGTTCAAAAATACAGATGAATACATGGAATACCTATTAGATACTACATGTTCTCTAGCTTCTACCAGCATACCTTCTGGATAGCCAGTTCTTCAGTCCTGAAGCGACAGCAACCGACGCAGAAATACTAAGCCTCTGGTATTCGGGCCGGCCGAGGGCTACCCTGGCAGGGATAACCCAAACGTAATGACTGCAAAAGTGAATATACTCGAACATCTGCATTTATGGTAAGTGTACACAACTGTACTTTTACAGAATACTTCACAGTTTGCTGGAGAATCAAGTGGCCAAGCGTACAGTATCTATAACTTACTAGCCTTTAATTCAATTTATTAGATTTAAAATCTTCGTCATATTATAAGGCTAGAGTTTTGGTTATTGAGTCACCCAGAGTTAAAGACAGGCAATGAACTTTTGTAGTAGCCAGCTTGGATACAAAAGGGTATCTTAAACTTCTCACATTTAGTAAAGCTGGTAAGAAACAATTGTATACTCGTGTCCTTTACTCAGTTAAAAAAAACAAGTAAGCCTTTCCAGCTTCTGATCAATAGAAAGATTTTCAATTAAGATTTGCATTCTTTTGAGTCATTACTTAAGGAAGAGATCCACACTAATCATAGTCATGTATTTGCTAGTGTACAGTCACACCTTAGAGTCAGTCTAATGAGTACTCCACTAAAGCTGCCCAATTGTATAAGTTATTGCTGCAGCCTTATGTCCATAATGTGTGTATACCTCTATGGTTGAAGCAGCAGCAAGAATAAATGGATCACCAGTTGCAGATGTTAAGCAGCAGCTTGCATACTTGCTGTGGTTGGCACCATTACCAAGGTTACGACTACCATTTGAAATTTATAAACAAGTGATGTTATGTGGTCCTATCTCGCCTACATTCTTTACACATGGGTTCGGAGCCAAGAATCGGCTCCGACTCGGCCAACTTATTTTTCTAGCATGAATCTATAATTAGCTGGGCTAACCCGGTATCCCAAGATGCACCTCGCCCTAGCCCCAGATCTCGTTTGCCGCTCGTAGAGTTAGGACGTGGTCTCACTTGGCTGTGGCTAAGTACCCTTTTCAAAACTTTTCATAAGTCTTTAGCAGTCTGTTTCTCATAAAAAGCTATTGTAATAGCTAGTTTTTCATTGTGAGTGTACTGTGTAAGCGAGTACTGTTTTTTTTTTGTGGAATCCCTCTGTTTTGGCGGGCTAGGCCCGTTTAAATTAGAGGACCTAGTCCTCTCCTGTGTTGTTTTTGTGTAAACTTGTGTTTTTGTTTGGTCGGTAGTTAGATTTCCTTGCTGCACCAAAGAAACTTTTAAATTAGAGTTTCCTTGGTTGTTCGTGGTTTGTTTTTTCCCGCCTTCCTCTTGTGTCTGTCGTTGTCGGTTGAGTAGGTGCTGTTGAGTAGGTGCTGTGAACTATTATGTCTAAAGAGCAGAAAGAGCATAAACCCTCTGGGTTTAAAAAATGCTCAAAATGTGGCTACAAGATGTCCTCTACAGATGGGCATTCTATCTGTGTTTATTGTCTTGGTGCTATTCACCTGCAAGTGTCCTGCATTTTTTGCCATGCTTTTAGCCCGAGGGTACTGCAGGAAAGAAAAAATAAGTTGATTTTGAAGGGCCTGGTTAAACCTTCTTTTGAGGAGTCCTTAGACTCTTCTTCTAGTACTAAGTCTAAGACTTCCAAGGCCAAGAAAAGATCTCCGGCTCCATCTGTCTCATCGGAGCCCCCGGAGAAGGTTTTGAAAGTGGATACTGCCTCCTAAGCTCCAATGTCCTCGGGGCTGCAGGAGGTATCTGTTGTACTGGAGTCGACCTTGGCTCCGATATTATTGGAGCCTATTCAGAGCCGGTCATCCATTGTTAGGCCTGAGTCTCCGGGCAGGAGATCCCAATCTCCTATTTCCTCCAGATCCTCTAGGCTGTCTGATTTGGATGTGGATAGGGTGGTCCAGAGGCTCCTGCAGTCATCGGTGTTAGCAAAATTGTTCCCGGCTCCAGCCTAGTCAGCTCCGGAGCCAGTCCCTATTCTTGTACCGATGATTCCTACTCCGAGCACCCCTGTGTCGTTGGAGGCAGAGTGCTCCACGCCGAGTGATGTTCTCTTGTCAGCTCCAATACCCCTTGCGAGTTTATCGGAGCCGATGTCGGCTCCAACCATGTCAGTTCTGAGCCTCCCTCTCAGAGCATCAGCTCGGGGAACCCCGACTCCGGTTGTGGTCTCAGAGACGGGTCAGTCCTCGGATTTGGGGGGACCTGCCTTCGTGGCCATGAGGAAAGCACTGGCCAGATCATCAGTTACATTACCCGGATCTGTCACTCCTTCCCCCTACACCCCAGCTAGAGCGTCTGACACACCCCTGTCCATGGATGGTGGAGCCCGAAGGTCTGAGGATACCCCCATGAGCGGCCCCCAACATTCTGAGGGCCCCTCAGTGTCGGTGCCTTTGGAGCCCCCTAGAAAGAAGTTGTGCAAGAGGAAGCACATAGACTCCCAGGACGAGTCCCTCACTTCCGATACCGACCTCAAGGAGTCAGAGGGGTCCCCTAAGTCGTCCTCCGATGATGTCTCTTTCTCCAACATCCTGGAGATCTTGAGGCAGAGAGGCGACTGGCCTTCCAAGACCCCCTCTGAGGAGGAGTCGGTATTCCTCAAGGCCTTTGGAGCTCAACCCTCCGCCTCCTGGGTGTCTGCACCCTTCGATGAACTCCTGGATTTGATTTGTCGAAGGGTGTGGGAGACCCCTGATTCTGTGGAACCAGTGCTGAGACATCCAAATAAGTTTCTTTCTGCTCCCCCGGGGAAAGAATTCCTGACCAAAGGGGTTTCCGTAGATGCCTTGGTGGTGGCGGCAGGAAGTTGCAGAGGCTTCTTCTTCTGTCCATCCTCCTAACAAGGAGTCCAGGAGTACGGACCAGTACGGGAAGCTTACCCTGTCTTCAGCGACCTTTACTTTGTGGTTGCTGAATTATCTTTGTCATTTTACTCGGCTACAGAGAGATCTCCTTTAAGAAGCTAGGAGACACTCTGATGGGTAACATGCCTGAGGCGGTAGAGCAGACTGTTAACGCCCAGTTGCCTACCCTTGGTTCCATTGTCAACTCGTCCATGAGGCTCATATCCTATGCAGCCGAAGAGGCGAGTAGGGCAGCTAGCTCAGGTGTAGCTCTCAGAAGGCAAGCCTGGATGTGCCTGTGTCATTTCACGGAGGCCTTTAAGTCTTCCTTCACTGACGCCCCCTTTGATGGGTCCTCACTCTTCGGGGCCAAAGTGAAAGACACTCTCACCAGATTCGAACAGGAGGGGAAGACCCTATCTGCCGTAGGGGCCCATTTCTCTCTTCCTTCTAGGCCTTACCCCAAGGCTCAAAGAGGAGGGAAAATGTGGTTCAAGAAGTCACAGAATTCTTTCCCTGCCGCTCAAAGTGAGTCCCTCTCCAGAGGCAGAGGAGGGGGAAATTATTCTGGAAGATACCGTCATAGAGGCAGAGGAAGCCCCCGCAACTTAGGAGACCGCGATTCCTTTCGTAGGTCTTCCTTTCAGCGTTCCTGAGGCGTTGCCCAATTGTGCTGTTCCGGAGCCAGTTGGGGGCCGAATTTCATTGCATCCGGAAGCCTGGGAAAGCATCACCCAGGATCGTTGGGTGCTTCGAATAGTTACCGGAGGTTACACTAGTCCCTTTTTATCAACACCCCCTCCAGTCAAAAGAATCCCGGACGTTCCACCCAGTCAACGGGATCAAGCAGCACTAGAAGTTTCAAAGCTGCTAGAAAAAGGAGTCATCCAACCAGTTCCCACAGACCATATTGGATCAGGAACTTACTCAAGACTTTTTTTGGTGCCGAAAAGAACAGGGGGAAACTGAGGCTCATTCTGGATCTCAGCCGATTGAATCACTACGTTCTGAAGTCCAAGTTCCGAATGGTCACACTTCAGTCCATTTTTCCCTTGCTGGAAAAAGGAGTATGAATGTGCTCCATCAATCTCAAGGATGCCTACTACCAAATCAAGATGGACAAGGCATCCAGGAGTCACTTAGCTTCTGGCTGGGAGCCAGTCACTTCCAGTTTCGTACCCTGCCCTGTGGTCTCACCACAGCCCCCAGGGTGTTTACCAAGTGTTTGGCAGTGGTGACGGCTCACCTGAGACATCGGGGATTTCAGGTGTTTCCATATCTGGACGACTGGCTTCTCACCATCCCCACCAGGCATCTCCTCATTCAAGCCAGGGAGACTACCATTACACTTTGTCAACAACTAGAAATTACCTTGAACTGGGAAAAGTCTGCCTTGCTACCCTCACAGCGTGTTGTTTTTATAGGCGCCGAGCTAGACTATTCAAATGCGGGCCTTTCTGCCACAAGAGAGAATAAGAGTGCTGCAGTCTCAGATTCATGCATTGTTGCCCCTCAAGAGAGTTCAGGCCAGGTTAGTTCTCCAGCTCCTGGGATCCATGGCTGCCACCATCATGCTGGTGCCTCTAGCCAGGTTAAACACGTGGATCCTACAGTGGCTCCTTTTGGCCCAGTGGTCATTTCAGAAACTTCCTCTTTCCCACTTGATACTTCTCACGGAACGGTGCAAACAGGACCTCCACTGGTGACTATGTTCCACCAATCTGGACAAAGGGAGGAGCTTGATTCCTATGTCTCCAGTGGCCACGGTGACCACAGACGCCTCCCAGATAGGGTGTGGGGGGGGGCATTTTCTTGGCAGGACGGTACAAGGCACGTGGCAAGATCATGAGGTACACCTGCACATCAGTGTTCTAGAGATGAGAGTGGTGTTACTAGCGTTGCGGGCACTCCAAAGCTCTCTTCCTCGGGGAACGATTGCAATTCACTCGGACAACATGTCCGTGGTGTGGTACCTGAACAAGCAGGGGGGAACCAAGTCTTATCCCCTCTGCAGAGAGGCCATGCGAATGTGGCATTGGGCAGCATCTTCCCAATGTTTTTTAGTGGCAATGCACATTCTGGGAAAGACCAACGTGATAGCGGACAGGCTGACCAGAGCTATTCTGATGCCTTACCAGTGGTCCCTGAACAACCGAGTGGCGGTTCAAATTTTCAACAGGTGGGGGTCAGCCTTACTGCGATCTCTTCACCAGCCCTCTCAATGCCAAATGCAGCAAGTACTTCACACTGATCCCCCCACAGGGGGAGTCACCCAGGGACGCTCTAGTCCATGATTGGCCCCCTGGTCTGATCTATGCTTTCCCTCCTTTTCTTCTGTTACCAAGAGTGATTCAGAAAGCCATATCCTTGGGAAGCAGGATGATTCTAATTGCTCCACATTGGCCTCGACAAGTATGGTACCCCTTTCTTCAGCAGTACGCAGTGGACGGTCCTCGGACCCTGGACTCAGTGCCAGACCGACTGATTCACATGTCAGGACAGCTCCATCCCTCCCTCCCTGCGAACCCTCAGGTTGACAGTCTGGCTGCTCCACTTCCATCACTAGTTAGATGACGTTCTTTTTCACCTGAGGTGGTACACATCTTGTCTTCATGTCATAAGTCTTCCACCAGAAGGATTTATTCCAGCAAATGGAAAAGATTCTCCATTTGGGCTCAGGCCCAAGATTTGGACCCCTTCACAGCCCCAATTCCATCAGTCTTACACTTTTTAGCCATGCTTTTCTGACAGGGCTCCTCGCCTGCTACCATTAAGGTGCAGCTGGCTGCAATTTCCAATTTTCATACATCTTACGAGCCTTCTCTTATGGGCCATAAACTTTGTAAGGCCTTCTTGAAAGGTGCCTGGTTACTTCGCCCTCCTGTTTCAGAACCTGTCATGCCATGAGATCTAAACTTTGTGTTACAAGCCATCACTTCACCGCCCTTTGAACCGGCTGCTACCTGTGAATTAAAATTTCTATCTTGGAAGACGTCTTTCCTAATAGCCATTACATCGGCCAGTAGAGTATCAGAGATTCAAGCCTTGTCCATTAAACCTCTGTATTTGACCTAAGGACAGAGTTTCCCTGAGACTTAACCCATCCTTCCTTCCGAAGGTGTCCTCCACCGTTAATCTTCATCAGTCTGTCGAGTTACCAGTGTTCTTTCCAAACTTTTCCAATAAAACAGAGTTTAGATTTCACCAGTTGGATGTGCACAGACAACTAAGATTCTACTTAGGACTAAGCATATTAGGAAGTCTGATCAACTGTTTGTGTCCTTCACAGAAAACAGAACAGGTTGTTCTATTTCCAAGAGCTCAATTTCTAAATGGATCAAAGATTGTATTTCCTTTATCTGTTCGTCAGCAGGCAGAAATTTACCTTTTCCCGTCAAAGCTCACTCTACCAGGGCAGTGTCTACATCAATAGCATACCATGCTAGGCTTTCATTGGATGATATTTGTGCTGCGGCCACCTGGGCCTCTCCGCACACCTTTATTACTCATTACAAGTTGGACGTGGCTTCTAGGGGCCAGGCTTCCTTTGGTTCCACGGTTCTTAGGAGTATTTTCCTATGAGCTGCCTAGGATAAGAGGTGCTGGGGACGCTGTCCCGTGAGTAAAGAATGTAGGCGAGATAGGACCACATAACATCAGGTAGTTATGTACTCACCATAATGATCGATGTATGTGGTCCATCTCACCTCACATTCTTACGTACCCTCCCACCTGCCCCCTTCCTGTAGGATTTGGAGGAAAATTGGCTCTGAGAACCCTTCAGTGTCAGTTGTTTTTTCTTTCCTTTCTGGCTGGAGCTCCTTGCAGTGGCAGTTGTGTGTGGGGTGTGACTGGAATGGCTGCAAACTAGATCTGGGGCTAGGGCAAGGTGCATCTTGGGATACCGGGTTAGCCCAGCCAATTAGAGACTTTGTGCTAGAAAAATAATTTGGCCGAGTCGAGCCGATTCTCGGCTCCGAACCCGTGAGTAAAGAATGTGAGGCAAGATGGACCACATACATCGATCGTTATGGTGAGTACATAACTACCTGTTTTTAGCTGTCCAGAGATAGTAAACAGTTGAACTACACTGTGTCCTACTAGCAGTTGAGGGTACAGACCTCTAAAACACAAGTGTAGTTGCTGTACCATGCACATCTGTTTTTACCTGAGGTTATATACAGCAAGTGTGGACATTGTGTGCTGTGATGTTTGCACATTACTAGGCTTAGTTATGTGCTGTAATGCAGTATACTATGTTTTTCTCTTTTCTGAATACAGTAGAGCTGATACCCTACTGTACATGGCCACATGCAGGTTATGTTTCACAATACATTACACTCAACTCAGCATATAGACTATATATCACTTGCTATATATCACCAAGCTAATTATAAATTTTGGCATCTTTATGGGCCCAAGATTTCGGTAACTTCATTACTAAACATTTAATTAAACCAGAAGTCGTAGTCTATGTTAACACTAAACATCTACTGGCCTTTATTTACCAAAAGCAAACCATTACTGAAAGCAGTTGTTGCTTCCTCAGAATGTTTGATTTCCTGGCATACTTCTCACTCTACGGTGCCTTATTTGATGTATGCATGATTTTCTAGTGTTCATCTTAATCCTTGTCAGGGTCTCTTGTTTCCTCCCACATTACACAGACATTTTGACAAATCAAATGGTGCTGCAGAACAGGCCTGAGGTATAAAAACATGCATGTGTGGATGTACTGAGCTATGAACTGATGTCCCATCTGGGGTTGGTCCCTGCCTTATGCTCATTGCTTGTCTGTTATTCTGCAGCTCTGTGACTCTGAATTGGACAAAATGTGAATAGAATATGAGTTAATGAATAGAGTAGTGTGAATAAAAAAATACTGAATTTAATATAATCTACTAGGATTCTGTTAAGTTTAGGATTTCATGAAGAATTAAGTTGTTATAGAGAAATCAGAACTTCAGCATGTAACTGATTGCTTGATTACTTAATAAGATTCTCTTTTTTACCTGTTTTAACTCTTTAGTGTATATGTATCGTTTTCTGTTGGAACTTAAATTCCCAGTCTACCAGGCCTCCCCTGAAAACATGCTGTGCCTAGTTCACCCGTAGCCGACCTTAGGCATAGGCCAACTAGGCGGCCGCCTAGGGCACCACTGTAGCAGGGGTGCTTTTCCAGTAAACTGGATGATGTAACTAGACCAGGATGGGGGCACCAGGTGGTGTAGGAGGGGCGCTGTTGAGCCCTTTTGCCTAGGGCACCACTTGACCTAAGGCCGACCCGTTCACCACCCTGATTGTGATATAAGTACACACACAAAACTGGGCAAGAACAGAGACCCACATGCCATTATATACACAAGAAGGAGTTAATTAATGTATAACATAAAATGCAAGTAGATGCACACGAAGACATGTATGCCATTATGCAGACAGGAAAAGTGGGCTTAATTTACTGCATATAAAATGATTGCTGTACTTGCATGTACTATACATTATAGTATATATTAGTCTACAAAAAGTATTTTATTTCAAGGTGTTGAGTAAGTTTTGCACACTTGTGAACCCAATTACAGGAATTGTAGAACTTGTACAGGTTTCATGGGTTGGAGAGTTCAGTGTAAGCGATGAAAGTACTGTGTATTTTCTCCTTATCAAGAAATGGTAGACAGTAATAGTGTGGAGGGACTGTGTGATGATACTGGGAGGTGGTACTTTTGCATACACTCTAATTTTATGGTTTCAGACAATTCCTATCACTTTGATTCTGTTAATTATTGGCCACAATGAGAAAGTAATAACAGGAAGCCTGGATGTGACGGTTAGAGGCAGATTAGGCTACCTCTGATAGTTTCTAGTGGCAGCCAGAGGTGTGTAAAAGGTTGTTAGGTGCATTACCAGATAAAATGAATCTGGTCCTAAATACTGAGGGGAAAGCATATCAAAATCTTATTTCATTGAGTTTCTTACCAAAAATTCCATTCAGAAATGGACTTTGATGTTTTTTCTTTTTTGTGGACCTTCAAGTGTTACAGAGGACCCACCCACCCCCACATGCTATTACGAACATATTCTAAGGTCGCACCATTTCTGCAGAAAAGGGACAAATTTAGCAAAGTAGGATGTAGGACTGCCCCCAGATGAAACTGCTTAAGAAGTTCAGAAGCTGTTTTGTACTACTGTTCAGCTTTTCTCGGCACTTACCAGGAGAACTGTTGTATGTATTTTTTTTTTTTTTCCCCATTGGGGGGTATCTAAAAAGATGCACAAGTTGCTAAATGATCCCTCTTTTGAGTTAAAAATCATAATAGAAATGGGCATCAAATCCTATAGCACATTACCCCAAAGACTGAGGCATCTACTTGTGTAGAAGGCAAGAGACAAAATGGTGGCATAATGGAGATATCAAACATATTGGAAACCTGGGATGGGGAAGTTATTGGATTCAGTGCACTGTTGATATTTGAAGACCATCCCTGAGGCTGTAAGGACTGAGTTTCAAAATGGGAAACTGTGAACTTTCCCTCATGGTAAGAGTGCCAGCTGCTGGTGTCGCTACACCAAATGGAGTATTTCAAAACTAAGATATGTTAAGTGGGTTAGAAGAAGACATCAGAATGAGAGACAGGACTGTTCTGTAGGGACACCATTAGATGTTTTTAAACTTGTGTTTATTTGTTAATGGGTGAGTCAGTGGTTCCCTCTCAGATCCCTTTCACAAATGACTTTGGTCAGATGATTCATTCAATTAACAAACTGCATTAAATAACTGAATGAATCACATCATCCTGAAATGTGTTTTTCCAGGTGGTATAAACTGCTTTCTGAATTCATAGGTGATATTGTTTTCAACTGTCATACTCTCAATCTACAAAGGATTTAAGAATCTTTAACAAAGGTCCTTTCAAAGTTGATAGAAAATGCTTCCCTACTAGGAGTGAATACTGATGAAAATTTTCTGGAGGTTTGAAACAAGTATGCTGGCTGATATGTATAGCACTAATGAATCCCTCTGGATGATCTTTGAAGACAAAGTGGGTTGATTTTACATATCACATTAGTGGGCAGAGCTAGTAGCTTGGGTGGTACAGAAAGTACAGTTGTAAGTTAAACTCACCATAACAAGTACGTTTGAATGATCACTGCTGCAGTAGCCTTAGTTATATGGGTTATAGCCTGTCAGGGATACAACAGCCGGCCAGCTTCCAAAGCTTCAGGGCAACTTCCACATGCCCGCACTGTCAAGCAGCTCAAGCTTCTTCTTCTTCTTCTTTCGGCTGCTCCTGTTAGAGGTTGCCACAGCGGATCATCTGTTTCCATTTCTTCCTGTCCTCTGCATCTTGCTCTGTCACATCAACCACCTGCATGTCCTCTCTCACCACATCCATAAACTTTATCTTAGGCCTTCCTCTTTTCCTGTTACCTGGCAGCTTCATCCTTAGCATCTTTTTCCCAATGTACTCTCCATCCCTCTTCAGCACATGTCCAAACCAATGTAATCTTGCCTCTCTGGCTTTGTCTCCAAACCTTCCAACCTGGGCTGACCCTCTAATATACTTATTCCTAATCCTGTCCACCATAGTCACACCCAGTGCAAATCTTTCTTTAACTCTGCCACGTCCAGCTCTGACTCCTGCCTTTTTGTCAATGCCACTGTCTCAAACCTATATAACATAGCTGGTCTCACTACCCTCTTGTAGACCTTCCCTTTCACTCTTACTGGTACTCGTCTGTCACAAATCACTCCTGACACTCTTCTCCACCCATTTCATCCTGCCTGTACTCTCGTCTTCACCTCTCTTCCACATTCACCATTACTCTGAACTATTGATCCCAAGTACTTAAACTCATCCACCTTCACCACCTCTACTCCCTGCATCCTCATCATTCCTCTATCCTCCCTCTCATTCACACACATATATTCTGTCTTAGTCCTGCTGACCTTCATTCCTCTTCTCTCTAGAGCATATCTCCACCTCTCCAGGGTCTCCTCCACCTGTTCCCTACTCTCACTACAGATCAGAATGTCATCTGCAAACATCGTAGTCCACGGGGACTCCTGTCTGATCTCGTCTGTCAACCTGTCCATCACCATTGCAAATAAGAAAGGGCTCAGAACTGATCCTTGATGTAATCCCACCTCCACCTTAAATTCAGCTGACTAAAAGAAAAGTTTGCCAGTAGAGAGGAAGGCTGAGCCCTGAAAGGACAATGCTAGGAGCAACAAAAAATAAATGTCCACACCCTGGCATAAAAAAAAAATACCAAAAACAAGGGGAATAGAAGGCGGGAGTGGCTGCCCTCCTGTACGCAACTGCACAACTGTGCTGTGTTCATCATATTGATAACTGCTGCAGTAGCCTTAGCTATATGGCTAGATTACCTTAGCTAACTACATCTGGGAGGTGGGAGGAGCAGAGTCCATGATCCCCTGGAGAATGGTCCTAGCAAAGCTTGATCTGGACCTAGAGAAGGAATCAAGCTTATTGTGCTTTGTAAAAGTATGTATAGAGGACGAAGTAACAGCTTCTAGAATATTTCTAGAATTAAACCCTTTCTAAAAAGCCAGAGATGAAGTCTAGGCCCTGGCAGAGTGGGTCTTAACTTGTCTGGAATAATTTTGTTATGGTAGCTGGTTCAAATGCAGCAAGTGTTACTTTCTCCAGCACAAAATTAAGATCCCAAGGAAGGGCCACCACCATTTTTCTTGGAGGCCTTTCATGCTCGTCTCAATTCATGAATATTTTGACTTGAGACTACATTGAAAGAGGAGGATCCTTGGCCAGACATGCTGAAATGGCTGATAAATAAACTTTGATAGATAAATAAAAAGGATAGTAACTCTCACAAATGTTATACAACCAGATAACAACTAACCCTGAATGGGTGCTGGTTATGTTGATGGCACCAACTAGAAAACCTTTTTCCATTTGCTAATGTATGATTATCTAGTAGCAGGCTTTATTGCCTCCATTAGTCCTGCTGCAAGTCCTCAGTAAACAGGTGCCTAAAAGGAATTAAAACCCTATCATGCAGGCAGTCACCTGAAGTTGACTGATGTTAGGGTGTGTCAAGCACCTCTGTTCTTGTGTGAGTAGATTCAGTATATGAGAAAGTTTGTAGTAATTGCTTCTGGCCATTTCCAAAAGGAAGGAAGAACCATGGTTGCCTGGGTCAGAAAGGAGTTAACAGTAATCATGGGGCATTCCTTCTGAACCTTCAGAAGTACTTTGGATGTTAGTGGAAACGGCAAAAAAGCCAACAAGAACATTCCTGTCCAAGGGAAAGAAAAGGCATCTGCCTTCCAGGCATTCATGCATGGAGTCCTGGAGTAGAATCTTGCTGGCTGATTATTCAGAGAGGAGGCAAAGAGGTCTACTTGAGAACTCCCAAGAGATGGATCAAAACATGGAAGACCTCCTGATCTAGTTTCCATTCACAAGGGTCTGCCCTGGTCCCTACTGAGCCTGTCTGCCACATAGTTTTGATCTGATGGAATATAGGATACCTGTAGAGTGCGATTGTGCTGTGAATTAATATTCCAAGCTAACATGGCTAGTCTGTAAAGGGGGTATGACCTGGTTCCACCTTGCTTGTTGATGTTATTGTCTGTAACCACTTAGAGGTCCTGGGGACCAAAGATGGTTCAGAGAGTTGAGTGCCTTGATCAGGGCAAGCATCTCCTTGATATTTATGTGCTTGCATTTGTCCTTGGTATCCCACACCCCTTGAACCTTTATCCCTCTTTAAACTGCTCGCCAAGCAAGTCCTAAACTTCTGTGGTGACTGACTGCTTTAGAACAAAGAGCGAGAAGAGTAGACTTTGTCTTAATGATATCTGTTGTCTTCAACAAAAGATTTCTTTTTAGACAAACCACAGCACTTTGATTTGAAAAGATAAAGGGTATTGATGCTGGGACCAGAGATTTCAGATACCACTCTATCTTTCTCATAAGGAGTCTTGCAAGGGGTATAATGAGAATCATATATACCATGCAACACAAAATCCTGAAGTATTCCCTCACAGTGCCTGAAGTCTGAGTAGAAAACCTTAAACGTAGATCTAGGTAAAGAGGAAGAAAAGCTCTTTGAACTGAGGTGTTTGCTTGACTTCCCAGGAGCCCAGTCCTGTGTGAAGGAGTCAGTTAAGACTTGTGAATGTTGTCTTGAAATCCCAGCTTGAAAAAGACTTGGCAAATATAAGAAAGTCGTCTAAATATGGAAAAATGTGGAAACCTTGTAGTCTGCAGTGAGCTAAAACTGGAGCTGGACACTTTGTGAACTGTCTTGGCTCAGTGGATAGTCCAAAGGGTAAAGCAGAGAACTGAATATGTGATCCAGACAAACAAAACCTTAAGAAACATCTAAAGTCTGGATGAATAGGGATGTGATGATAAGCATCTTATAGGTTTTGTGTTGCCAGGAAACTTAAAAGAGGAAGAAGAGGTAACAGGTTTTAAAGTGACATCATTTTGAATTTGGGCACCATCGCAAACAGGTTTAGAAAAGAAAGATCCAGAAGTGGTCTCAAAGCATTTTCTTTCATTGGCACTAGGAACATCCTTCAGTAAAAACTCTTCCACACCTGGGAAGGAGGAATTTGTTTTATCAGTCCTTAGGACACCATGTGATGATGAAATGGTTGAAGCAAAAGAGTCTGATCTGCAGGATTGGATTGACCCCCCTGGAAAGGAGGAATTTCCTTCCACTGCCATCTGTAACCATGATGAATGATTTTCAGAACACATTTATCTGAAACAATCTGTTACCAAAGAGAAAACTGGAGTTTCAGACTTTCTGGAAGAAACAAGAGGACTGGGAGGTTGGGGGGAGGGGGTCACAAGATCTCTTGAATAATCATTCAGACTTGTTGGATTGTCCTTGGTTTTGGGAGGTTTGAGACTTTTTTGAAATCCATTTGCCATTTTTTCATAAACATCTGTTCACCCGTATTTTGTTGAGATTGTTTATTCTGTTGCCAAAATTGGATGAGGAAATAGAAAATCCCTTGGAACATATGGAAAATAGGGCTGAAAATCTTAAGAGATTCCCTGGATCAGCTTGTCCCTTTTATCACATTTTTTTATTACCTCTGCAGTGGAGGAGCCAAACACTAAGTCTCTATCCAGGGAGAATTTAAAATCTCATTTTAACTTCATCTGGGAGGTTCTGAGAATGCAACCATGAAAACTTCATTAGAACAGTACCAGTGAGCATAGCCCTGGAAGTATTAAGTCATACACACACTGCAAACAATGAGTAGTGACCTGTGCAGTAGAAGAAACTGTTACTTAAAGCAGATTTTTCCTCACAAAAAGAAACTACAAATACAGAATTACTCATACTTTCACAGTTTGTCAGAGCAAACTTTAACATACGAGTTTGACAATTTAAAATTCTGAAAATAAAAGTTGCAGAAGTGTGCACTTTTTCCATCTATATTAATAATTTTCCCATCCTAATCAGAAAGAGTAGGATTGTAATTAACTAAGTGCTTAGCAGCACTGGGATCAACTAAAGCTATAACTGCTTGCCGATTTGGGAATTAGTATATAAAATTTTAAAAGACTGAGGAACTTTATACGGTTCATCTTCCTGTTTAGGGGCAGTTGGCTGTCAGGAAAATTGCAGTCAGTAATATGCACACATCCTGTAAATAGAACAGGAGGAATGAGTGTAGGTTCTGGTAAACCCTTCTGTAACAACTAGAGTATTTTCTGAGGGACTGAGAAATGTAAATATTCTTCCACTGAAACCACTGGCACATTCTAGCAATAGTCTTAAGAGAAAGAGAACCCCCACAAGAGGAATCAGAAACCGAGCTCTTCTCTGAGTCTGAAACAGAAATGTGAGAAAGAAATCCTGTATCTGGCTGTGCATCTTACTGATTATATTCAGATTCACAATCTTGAATCTCTTCAGGAAAAGAGAGTCCCTTTTTCATTTACCAGACTCTACAAGAAGAATGAATAGGCTGATTAAATCCTGAGCCAGACCCAGCAAACTCCTCCTGTCCAAAGAAAATGAGGAGGAGTAGATACATGGTTGGTTTTCTGTTTCTTTTTCACAGGAAGAATGGGGCCAGCTCTTTTTACAGATTTACAGACACCAGCTGCTCTTAGGTCTGAACTGGAAACTACTGAAACTACATACTAAAGTACAGGAACTACCTTTGCCTCCAGGAAAAAACCAAAGGACTTATGCTGCTGCTTTGAGTGCTGAGAGACTGGAGTTAAAAGATTGGTTACAAGTAAGCTTCACATCTAAGTTTAATATTTAGGTACAAATTTACAAGTGACTGATTCGTATAAGATTAAGATAGATAAATTGTCTAAACTTATGTTAAAATTTAGAACACACATTAAAAATTCATATTTAAAACAGTGTATTTTAGAAGAAATTGTGCCTAAGGGCTTAATGATATACAAATACCCTAACAATGTAATAGATGGAAGTGCATATCATAAGGAATTATTGGAAATATTTACCAGATGTGGACTAGATGTTTTAAAAGCTATGGTAAAAGAAAATGAGAGACAGAAAGACGTTATTCATAGTGAAATAGAAATACTAAATGAACAGATAAAAACTGACCTGATTTTTAATAGTCATTCTGAAAAGTAAAAATATTTTAGTATTAGGGAGGATGTTGATTTTAAATGTGATGAATTAATAAGAAGAAAGATAAAAAACTGGAAAGCGACAGCAATGAATATAAAAATAATACTAGCTACCCTAGACCGAAATCAAAGGGTAGGTGGGATGACCGAAAAAAACATGATTTTAACTTGAACAATAATTTTGAAGAAGCTGATGAAAATAATATGAATGAAAATATGCAGACACGGCAGTTAGATGAATTAGATAATTTTCCTGAGGGTGAGCCTTTGAGAAGGTCAGAAAGAATCGGAAATAAAAATGGCAACTATCATCCACAGCAACATTTTCAGAGAGGGGGAAGAAGGGGGAGGAATTAAATACTGCACCCACCCCAATTTGGATGAACATAATGACTCCAATAAACAAGATGAAGTTAATAAATACAAATATCTAAAAAATGGTTATAATATTTATAACTTTAGTAAGGTAAATTTGCAAGATGAACATTTTAGCCTTCTTTCTAAAGGAATGAAATTCATACCTTTGAAAAAAGGTGACTTAACAAAAACGCTTATAGATGTTAAACTTTTCACAAGAAAAATAAATCTTAGTTTACTATTAGCTCAAGAGAACAACACACAAGGAAATTAAAAGAAAGAGTACCTTTAATCCACCCCTTCACCCCCAGATTAAAAACTTTGAGGGTATCATAGAAAAAGAGATAAGAAAGGCTGTCTCTAAGGTTGGGTTAAATATAAAGCCAACATTAATTCTAAAGAAAGATTGATTTTAGAAGAGCTTAGAGCTGATAGAGACATAGAGTAATGAAGCCGGGTAAAGGGGGAGGTAATATTGATGGATACTCTGGTTTATGAGGGTAAAATGAATGAAATACTAATGGATACTGACAAGTGTGAAACTGTGTCGAGAAATGAAGTAAATATAGCTTATAATAGAGTAGAGTCAACCCTTTCTGATATGCTATTAGAAGGCTTGATAGATGTTAACACCTATAACTACTTGAGGGTGGAAAAACCCAGGATCCCAACAATTTTCGGAATACCAAAAATCCACTAGAATGAGATGGATCCCCCATTAAGAACTATTGTTACAGCAGAGGGTTCAAAAACTTCACCTTTGGCAAAATTCATGGATTCTAAGTTAAAGAAGTTATGGTTAAAAAGGAAAAACATCTTGAGAGATTCCTGGGACTTTTTAAGAGAAATAAACCAAGGTCTATACAATGAGAATGTTATATTTACTGCTATAGATGTAGTTGATCTCTTTACCAGCATACCCCACTATGACAGAATCCAGATGCTGGAAGAGATCCTTTACGATGATCCTGAAATTTCTCAGAATGATAGATTGGTTTGTCTCACTTTAATGGAACTAGTATTAAAATACAGTTTCATCTGTTTCAAAGGTGAATTTTATCATCAGATCAAAGAGGTGGCTATGGGCACATGTGCACCCACTTATGCCAACCTAGTACTTGCCAAATGGGAGGAAACATATGTTTTAAATTCTATGTATAAAGATTGTTGGAGTATTTACAGGAGGTTTTTGGATGATATTTGCATTTTTTGGATTGATGATAAAGTGCATGAATTTGTAGGATTTTTAAACAATACTACCTCCTTTCTCAAATTTACATGCAATGTTTCTGATGAAAAATTACAATACCTTGATACAGAAATATATAAAGAAAATCATGGCTTTAGTTCAAAGGTACATAGAAGAAGCACCTATTCCAACTCATTCTTGCACTTTGACAGTGCACATCCCTGTCATTATAAGAAGAACATAGTTAAAGGGCAGCTTGTGAGAGCTAGTAGAATAACTTCTAATAGCGATGTTTTTCAAATGAATGCCTTTTTCTCAAAAGTCTCTTTAATGGAAGAGGCTACCCAAATGACCTGGTATTTATTAGCTCAGGATGGAAAAAGTTCACTAGCGTCACAGATTTAGAAAAAATATCAAAAATGGAGTTGAAATTTGTGTATAAGAACTGTCATAATTTGAAAAATGTTTTAGAAAATGAGGCAAAACAATTTTAGAAAAAAGTTTGGCACTTATAAATTTGGATGGTGTATACAATGTAATTATATAAGCAATGGTGCAAAAATATTTTAAACAGTAGAAATGGGACTTTAACTAGCAGTGATTATTTTAACTGTGATTATTTTAACTGTGAATCGAGTGGACTGGTATATTTAGCCTTGTGTGAAAAATGTCAGTCCTTTTATGTGGGTAAATTAAAAAGGCGTATATATGAACATTATTATGATATAGCAAACAAAAAGGAAACTAATGCCCTTTATAAACATCCCTTAGTTTGTATGAATTCTAGATTCATATTTTTTGTCTTGGAAGGAATCAAGAAAGAAGCAAGAGGGGGACAATGGGAAGAGAGAGTGGAATATAGAGAACTTTGGTGGCAGATCACTCTACAGGCTACCATTCCGCCAGGATTAAATGAAAGTGTATCCATTGTTCCCCTCTTAAAAACTAAGGGCAGCCAAGTTATAAAAATTAAAATGTTCATTATTAAACCCACATTTCACATTTAATTTGTGATATGTGTATTGTGTATATGGTACATACACATACTTTTGTCTGTGATTTACACTTTGTCCTCTTGAGGGTGCCAAATGATTAGTTTTTATACTCCATTAATTACTGCTGCTGTCTGGTATTTTACATACATACATATTAATTCATATGACTTTTAAAGTAAATTATTTAAGCATTCAGTTAATCTTTTTTGGAGAAGTGAGTTATGTTTTTAGATAATTTATAACATTGATATTTTTAAATGTATTTTAGCATTTTTAACTTGATTTTAAGAAGCCTTTTAGTCTTTTTAACATGGCTTGTGATGAATATTCATGAGTCTTATGATAATGTCTTAATAACTTGTCTTTTTGTACTAGTCTGCTTGTCAGGATGCTGTATAACTCTGAGTTTGACTGTTAGATCCACATCTGATGAAGTTTTAAAACGAAAACACTGTGTTTTATGTGGCTGCGTTCATGTGTTTTATTTTTTTATTAAAATTGGTTTATGGTCTCTGCTGGCTGGTTTTGACTCCTTGGTACCTTGGATTTGTTTCATGGGGCCAGCTGTGTTACTGTTGCAGCAGCACCTCCCCCAGGGGATAGGCACAGCATTCTGACATAACAAGGAAACATTTCCTGTTTCCTCTCCAAGGACTGACAAGAATGGCTGTCCCTTGCCCATTGAGGGGACTCCCAACAGTTGCAGAGGATGTGGCTAATGTCTGGTCCATAGTGGCTGTAGGTGCTATACCAGAGGGATCCAGGGTAAAAGATGGTTTGAGTGGTCTGAGGTACAACAAATGGCCCCAGCAGAGTCTCCCATCTTCAACTGAGGCAAACTGGTAGCCTGCTGTGGTGGCAAAGGCTATTTTTTAAATTGTTTTCTTTTTGTGGTTGGATGAAGAATTGACTGTGGTAACAGTAGTCTTGTTCCATAGTCAAAGTCATATTGGTGCCTCTTCCCTGGGGAAGATGAGCAGCAATAGCCAGTAAGCACTACCAGTTCTCCCGAGTTACCTTTTTTGACAGAAAAACAGTAAAAAAACAAAGCACTTTAAAACACTATATCAGCCCCACAAAAGTAAAACAAATACAATTTCTCAACAGAAAAAAATGTTTTCAGTTACTTTACACCACTTTTAAAGTGACAGAAAAAATGAGCACTCTGTTTAAAAGTACATTATAGTCTCAAAACAGTCTGTTAAAACACAACAGTCCTAGCTTTAAAATAACTTTCCTGAAGAGAAAAGTAATAAACTTCTATTTTCTTAATTTTGTTGATGTTTTTTTTCACAAAAGGGAACTTATCTGTCCAGCAAGGAAAGTACAAGCCAACTGTCAATCCGCAAAAGCTTCAAAGGAGCTTACTGTTTGGCAGCAGTAAAGCTCTGAAGGTCTTTGTGCCCAAACTTGTATTTTAGTCAGCTCAGCTCGAGCTACTTGACAGTCTGACTGTGTAGAAAGTGCCCTGAAGCTTTGGAAGCTGGCTAGCTGTTATATACTTGAAAAGATATAACCCATATAGCTAAGACTTCTGCAGCAGCGATCAATAGGATGAACATTAGGTAATCTGATTCCATCTGAGATATTATGGACACTGTACTAGTACTGCAAGGTGAGTGAGGGACAGAAATGCAGAAATAATGCTTGAAGATTACTGTTTACACTAGTTGCTTTTAAGGATATGATGTGTGTTTTTTTTCACTAAGTTATTGAATGATAGTTCTATATGTAAGCAATAATGCCAGACAGTGTGTGTGTTAATGTGTAATTAATGCCCTCCCATGGATGTTATGAGGCCCAACATCTCAGGCAGAGGGTCTCTGCACCCCCGGAAGGGCATTAGTAACACATTAACACACACCTTGAAGGGCATTATTGCACTTAGAGAATTTGCTGTCTGTAAAATTGTTGGGTTTTACTTACTTATTTTTTTAAGTACTATATTCTTTTTTTTTTTTTTTTGCATATCTTTGATATAAAATAGTTCCTACGCCTAATGTTTAGACTTTCAGTACTATATGTTAATAGTGTTGGAGGAAGCATTTTACATCAAAAATATATAAGAAAATAATATAGTAATTAAAGCAAGAAATAAGTAAGTAAAACACAACAATTTTACAGAAAGCCCATTCTCTCATACACAGTCACTTCTGCCTTCATGCATGCATTCACTCACACAAGATCGCTCTCACTTTCTCTCGATCTCTCTCTCTCACACACACACACACACATACTCCTCTGCTTTCATACATGCATTCACTCTTCATTCACACACAAAGACAGGAAAATAAGTGCATACACACACACACATACACTTTTTTTTTTTTTTTTTTTTTTTTTTTTACACTTGCTAAACAGCAAAAGTGCTGCTTAGCAAGTGTAAAAGTAATGGTGGCCATTCGTTTTTTAGCAGTCCAAGCTCCACAGCAGCTGGATATGCTGCCATGACGCATCTGACTCATTTTTCACTGGGCATTATTTGTACATTAATACCCTGCTGGAAAACGTTTGTGCTCCAATCAGGGTGCTGATGTACAGTTTGCCTATTCTTTAAATTGTTATTGATGTATTTCTTTTCAAATGGAAGATAGGCATTTTAAATTCTGTTATAGAATTCTAAAGCTTCTAATCTTTTCTGGATACATTAAATCAATGCATTTGATGGCATGCATCCTTAGTTGATAACTGTAGACAGTCTGAGGACCACTGTAGGCTCCTGTAGCATTTTTGCATTACTTAAGCCCCACTCTGCAGACAAAAATTTGAAAATGGGAAGTAGCTACTTTATAATTTCTCCCTTTTTGTTTTAAAACACACAAACACTTTACATTGATATATATTCTTTGGTCAGATCATAATTTTTATCATGATCTATTGAAAACACACTAGGAAACAGAATCTTTACCTTTCTTTTGATACAGCAAGTTAAAATATAGATCTGAAGTAGTTTACTTCATTTGGTCTTCAACCTGTGGGTACCGGATCCATATCGGATCCGAGCCGGCAAATTCACTAACATCTGCTCCGAGCTCCAAGCGCCTCCACTTACCCATAATAGACCTCCACTACCTTCCAACCCCCAGATCTTGTTTGCAGAGGCTTGCCTGAAGCATCGTGATCTCCAAGTTAGTGAGTGGGTTATTTGCTTTTTAAGCAGCTTTTTCTAAAATTTTTCAGTAGTTGGTGTTTAGTGTAGGTATCCTCTCCTCCTCCCCTTGCTGGTGCATTATGTATTAGAGAATTTACTGTAGTTTTTCGTTTTAGTTAGTGTGCATTGCTTTCCTTCCTTCCTCAGTGTTCTGTGTGACTTGAATGTGTGGTGAGTGGTTTGAGTGGGAAACGGGTAACTTTTTTCTTCTCCTATTCCTTCTCAGTGTGATTTTTGCTTGTATAGAGACATGGCTGACCCCAAACCAGTCTTCAAAATGTGCATTGAGTGTGGCCATAAATTGTCTCCTGCAGATGGCCACACTCTTTGTGTGATGTGCTTGGGTGTTGCCCATTTGAGTACTGATTGTACTATCTGCGCAGGATTTAACCTGCATGCTATAAAGGACAGGAAGGCTAAGCTGGCCTTAAAAGGCCTTCTTCCCACGTCTGAGGTGGTTGCCTTATTCATTGCTTCAGTCACAGCAGCTGCTGTCGCCGCCTCTCCTTCCTCTCTTGCCCTTGCTTCTCCTCCCTCCCAGGCTGGGACTCAACCTCCTGTTTCTAAGCCTGTGGAAGTGGAGCAGTATAGGGGCAGAGAGAAGGAGAGAGAGAGAGAGAGAGAGAGCACAAATCAAACAAACCAGAGAAATATAAGAGGTCTCTGGACCTTCCTTCTACTCCTGCCAAAAGTCAGGCTAGGATCCATGACTCCCCTTGGCTCCAGTCTCCGAGATTTTCCCAAGAGCCTGAGGAGACGCATCCTCCATCTAGGGCCTTGGTTCCTCGATCTGCCAGGTTAGAGTCCGTGACCTCGTCGATATCCACGCATAGCTTATCGGACGTTGACATGGATAAAATGATGAGTAGGTTCATTCGTACTCAGATCCAGATGGGGTCTTGCCAGCCCCCTCTCCCTCTGGAGACGGGAGCTTGCTTCCTTTTTTCACACCAATTTCTCCTTCTCTGTTCCATCCACTGGGTTCGGAGTACTCTGATCCGAGGATGGCCTTAGTCAGGGGGTCGGCACCAACGGTACCTGCTTCCTGGATGCCAACAGCTGCCTGGAGCATGTGGAATCCAACCAGTTCGGATCCGAGTGGCTCTCAAAGCAGGAGCTTGGATGTCGGATCAAACAAAGCAGAACTTTCTTTCATCAACTCTGGCATTGTCGGACCAAGTTCCCTCCCTCGGAATTCTGTCCACTTCGGGCCCGGCTTCGATTCTCATGTCTGATCCGGGGAGAGCGGCTTCCTTATTGGTACCCGAGGAGGCTCGTTCTCCCTCGGTGTTCGATGTGGTAGAAAGGGTTCTCTCCTCTGAATCGAGACCCTTGACTATTTCCACGGATTCTGCTCTGACCCACTCGGCTCTGTCTATGAATCCCATCTTTTTACCAGAGGGACAGCCCATGCTCGAGGAGCCCCAGGCGGTTCCCCCTGAGGAACCAAGTGGCTTGCGATTTCCCCCCTGAGAGCCCCTCCGGAGACATGCCTCCCAAGCATACATGTAAGACGAGGCACTTGGACTCCCCTGAGTCCCTCACTGAGGACACAGATTTGAATGATGGGGGAAGGTTCCCCCAGGTCACCTCCCAAGGATGTCTCCTTTGGAGACATCATGGAAATCCTACGCGTGTGGGGAGGTTGTTCCGCCCCCAAACCTTCTTCTGACGAATCCTTGTTCCTGGAGGCTTTTGGCACGGGCTCATCTACATCCTTGGTGTCCCCTCCCACAGATCCCCTGGTGGACCTGGTCACCTTGTGGGCCTGGAAGGAGCTGTACACTGTGGAACCAATCCCGAAATGTCCAGATAAGATCTTGAGTCCACCATCAGATAGATCAGCGTGGAACAAGTTCTCCCCCATAGATGTTATGGCAATAGCAGCCACGAAATAGGAACTAGCCCAAGAGAGTTCCTCGGTTCATCCCCCTGACCGAGAGTCATGGATGATGGACCGCTTATGGAAGTGGGTTTATGCATCAGCAACCTTTTCCATCAGGGAGCTGAACTTACCTGGCCCACGTCATGAGACTCCAGAGCGACCTGGTCAAGGAACCGGCTGAGTCTCCCCATAAATCCATGTCGCAGGAGGACAAGGATGCCTTCTCTGTGAGGATGGCCACTTGAAATGCAGTCTCCAACATGTCCATTCGACTCCTCTCACATGCTACCGAAGGAGCAGCTAGGGTTGCTGGGTCCGGCGTGTCCATGAGGCGCAACGCATGGCTCAGACTGTGGCAGTTTTTGGAATCTTTCAAGGTGTCTTTTGCCAACGCCCCTTATGACAGCTCTACTCTTTTTGGTAAGACCGTCAAAGAGACTTTAGTCCAGAGTGAGAAGGACAGGAAGACACTGTCTGCCGTTGGAATTTGCTTCGAACCCTCAAAGATCCTTTTCCAGAATCAGAGATTGCAAAATAAGATGTGGTTCTGGAAGTCACAGTATTCCCTGGACACTCAGGTCTCTTCTTCCCCCAGAGACAGAGGGGGACAAGATAGATGCCGGCCCAGAGGCAGAGGGGGTCAGAGGATTTTTGGGTCTCAAGAACCTTTCTCGGACAGGCTCGGACAGCAACCCTGAGTGATTGCCCTATTTCTCTACTCTGGAGCAGTTCGGGGATGATTGTTATTGCACCTGGCAGCATGGGTGTCCGTAACATCAGACCGCTGTGTGCTTCAGATCATATCCAGAGGATATTCTGTCCCTTTTGTGGTTCCTCCCAAACCTCCCAAACACCTCCCGGATGTACCACCCATGCAAAGGGAGGCAGCAGTACAGGAAATCTCCAAGCTGCTAGGAAAATGAGCCATCGAACACATCCCCCCAGATCAGTCCGGATCAGACTTCTACTCCAGGTTCATTTTGGTGCCAAAGAAAACGGGGACTTAAGGCCAATTCTGGACATATCTACCCTGAACCTGTCAGTTGCCAAAGAAAAATTCCAAATGGTCACACTACAGTTCATCATGCCGTACCTGCAAGAGAGCCACTGGATGTGCTTGTTAGACCTGCATGGAGCCATGGAGCGTATTATCATGGAACTTATAAACAAAGACATTGGCAACCTTCAAACACTGGACCCCACCCAGTTTGGGTTCGTGAAGGGCCGATCTTGTCTCCTGAACCTGATTGACTTCTTTGAATCAGTCTCCAGAGCCATGGACAAGGGTAAGGTGGTCCACACAGCCTATCTAGACCTTGCCAAGGCCTTTGACACCATCCCCCACTCTGGAATCATAGATAAACTTACTAAGTTGGGCATTAATCCCTATGTCACCCAATGGGTTGCTAAATGGCTTACTGATAGAACCCACACTGTAAAAGTAGCCGACTCCAAATCCAGCTCCAGACAAGTGACAAGTCGAGTACCTCAGGGTTCAGTCCTGGGGCCGCTCTTGTTTGGCATCTACTTCTCTGAAGTACAGGTCAACACTAAGGGACTCTGGCTAGCAAAGTTTGCAGATGACTGCAAACTGGGAGCCATTATTGAATCCCCAAATGATGTGGATACTCTACAAAAGGGCCTTACAGAAACAGATGCTTGGTGCCAGAGCCATGGGCTCAAGCTCAATGCCAAGAAATGTATTGTTATCCCTTTGGGAAAAAACATGTATCCATGAATTACCATATAGGTGGCAGTACACTAAACACAGAAAGTGTGATAAGAGACTTAGGGACACAGGTGGACAGTGGTCTCACCTTCGATAACCACATTGCCACAACAGTCAGGAAATCCTTCTATGTGGCACACCTCATCACGAAGGGCTTTTCATCCAGAAAAAGGAGGTCATTGTCCCACTGTACTCATCCCTCATTAGACCCATTATAGAATACAACACCCCATTTGGTATGTACCTCTCAAGACATCTGCAGCAACTGGAAAGGCCTCAGAAATACCTCACTAAAAGAATCACAGGCCTAAAGCAGATGCCCTCGCTGACCGCCTTAAAAAACTCCAGCTATACTCTGTCGCATATAGTCTACTCAGAGGCGATCTCTGCTTAACATACAAGGCCATGTCAAACCCAGAGCTGTTGGACATGCTACACTTAAAGAAATCCCAATCCCTCAGAGCTACACGCTCCAGGGATGTAAACCTTGTCATCACAATAAACAAAACATGCTGGAGGGATAGGTTCCTGACCCAGAGACTCCCCGGACTCTGGAATAGATTGCCCATACATGTCAAGCAGAGTGCCTCTTTGGACCTCTTCAAGAGGAACCTTGACGATTGGATGGGAGAAAGGAAATTCACCCCAGGGATCACGTCAGTCGCCCTGCTAGACAGGGGTCCAGGAAAGTAAATAATGTGGGAAGAAATAGCCAGGGAATTGTTATGGCTAGGCTTGTATACGCCCAAGGGCTGATAGCCTAGTACCAACCTATGAACCTCCAGGATGCCTACTATCACATAAAGATGCACAGAAGCTCCAGGAGGTTCCTCCTCTTCTGGCTAGGAGTCAATCATTACCAATTTCGAGCCTTACCCTTTAGTCTCACCACAGCCCCTAGGGTGTTCACCAGAGTGATGGCGGTAGTAGCGGCTCACCTGAGGCTTCAGGGGATTCAGGTCTATCCATACCTGAATGATTGGCTCCTCACTGCTCCCACCAGGTGTCTACTTTCTCAAACCAGGGATTATTTCTTAAAGCTTGCTGTGCAATTGGGGATTACAATCAGTGCATCCAACTCGCTTCTAAATCTTGTCCAGGTGATAGACTACATTGGGGCAAGGATAGAGACACTACAGTGCAAAATCTTCCTGACCACGGAGAGAGTACAAAATCTGAGGATGCGTGTCTCCCTGATCTACCGTTCTCATCTTCCCTCAACAGAATCAGTGTCGAAGGCCTTAGGTTCGATGGCAGAGACCATAATGCTTCTTCCATGCACCCGGTTACATATGCGAGTACTACAGTGGACACTATCAGTACAGTGGTCCCCTTTGGAACTTCCATTATCTTATCCAGTACACCTCAGTCGGGTCTGCTGGCCGTCCCTTCTGTGGTGGATGTGCTCTCTGGAAATCTTGGAGGGATGACCTTTTGTTTCAGCCCCTGCTCAAGCCACAGTGACCACGGATGCCTCCCAACTTGGGTGGGGGGGCATTGTTTGGGCAGGACAGTCCAAGGCTTGTGGTCCCCTGTCAAGACCAGTTTGCACATAAATGTTCTATAGATGACAGCAGTCCTTTTGGAGTTGCAGGCCCCTTCATGCCTTTCTTCCTCTGGGAACCATTGCAATTCAATCAGACAACATGTCAGTGGTCTGGTACGTCAACAAACAGGGGAGGGACCAGATCTTACCCCCTTTGTCGCAAGGCCATGAGAGTGTGGGAATGGGCGATCTCCACTGGTCGCTTTCTCAGAGCAATGCACATTCCGGGATGGTCCAACATTCTAGCGAACAGGTTAAGTCCGAACTATTCTGATGCCTTACTTGTGGTCTCTGAATCATTCAGTAGCGGCGCAGATCTTTCTGGATTGGGGTCAGCCTTGCTGCAATCTCTTCGCATCTCCTTCTAACGTGAAGTGCAGCGAGATTTTCCATTGAATCCTCTGCCGAGGGAGTCCCCCAGAGATGATGTAGTCCATGCTTGGCCTCCCGGTCTTCTGTATGCTTACTCCCCAGTACCTCTTATTCCAAGTTTTCTACAGAAAGCTCGTCGACTGGGGAGCAAAGTGATCCCCATTGCCCCATTTTGGCCTCGCCAGGTATGGTTTCCCTTCCTTTGGTCTGATCTTCTGGCTCCACCTTGGATCCCATTCAGGATCTGATTTCACACCCATTGGGGGTTTCTCATCCGAACCTGGACAGTTTGAAGCTCACGGCTTGGCTGCTCCAGTTCCCATGTTCGCTAGGTCTCCTGCATTATCCTCTTCTGTTAAATCTATTCTGGTGGCTGCTCATAAGTCTTCAGCCAGGAAAATTTACCACAACAAATGGAAACATTTTTCCTTTTGGGCTTTTCAAAGGAGTTTAGACCCTTTCACAGCTCCTATTTCTGCCATTCTTGATTTCCTAGCCAATATTTTTCAACAAGGAGCAAGCTCTTCTACTGTCAAAGTTCAATTAGCTGCCATGTCTCATTTTCACATGAGTGAGAATTCTGCCTCCCTGGCCTCTTCCAGACTGTGTAAAGCCTTTATCAAAGGTACTTTCCTGTTACGTCCCCTGGTCAAGGATCCTTTCCTCCATGGGACCTTACTATGGTTCTTCAAGCTTTGGTCGCTCCGCCTTTTGAACCTGCTGCAACCACAGATCTTAAGTTCTTATCTTGGAAAACAGCATTCCTGGTAGCTATCACCTCTGCTAGAAGGGTTTCAGAACTGCAAGCTTTGTCCATTAAAGTTTCATGTATGATTTTACATAAAGATAGAGTTTCCCTTCGGACCAGTCCGTCACTTCTTTCTAAGGTTGCATCACAAGTTACCATCAATCAGACCATTAACTTACCTGTTTTCTTCCCAAACTTTGCTAACAAAATGGAGTAAAAACTCCACGTGTTGGATGTTCATAGACAGTTAAGATCTTATTTACACAGGACTAAAAACTTCCATAAATCTTATCAGTTGTGTCCTCTAAACCCTTTTTGGGTAAACCTATCTCCAATGTTACTGTTGCTAGATGGATTTCCTTGTGCATCCTTCAGGTCTGTAAGGATAAAGGTGCGTCTCCTCCGGGTCAGGTGAAAGCTCATTCCACTAGGTCAATGGCTACTTCTGAGGCCTTTTGGTCTAGAGTCTCATTGGATGATATTTGTGCTGCAGCCACTTGGTCCTCATCTCATACCTTTATTTCTCACTACAACTTGGATTTGACTTCTAGAAGGAGATCATCCTTTGGTTTTGCGGTGCTCCGGAATATCCTTCCATGAGGGCCACCCAGGAGTTTAGTAGCTGGGGACTCTGTCCCACAGGTTGAAGACCAAATGAAGTAAACTACTTCAGATAAAGAAGTTATGTATTCACCATAACGTTCCATCTGAGTAGTTCTACTTCATTTGTTTTCAACCGTCCCTCCCCCCTCCTTCCCCCTGACCTTATCATATGAATAGCCTGTTGGCTGCAGTTGTAGGTCATAAAGTATTCTTCAGGTCGGGTTCTCAGTATAAGGGTCAGCAAACTCGATCTGGGGGTTGGAAGGTAGTGGAGGTGTATTATGGGTAAGGGGAGGAGCTTGGAGCAGATGCTAGTGAATTTGCCGGCTCTGATCCGAAACAGATCCGGTACCCACAGGTTAAAGACAAATGAAGTAGAACTACTCAGATGGAACGTTATGGTGAGTACATAACTTCTTTTTTTACACAGTCAGCACAATGATAACAACCATTACTACCAGAATTGGATGAATGATCCAGTTTAACAACCTTTTCCCTTTTGAAGACCATTCTGTAAAAAAATGTCTCACTAATTATTAGCTGTAATTTATGACTTAGGATTGTTTTATTAACCTTTTGCAATTGCTGAATTAACTGTTTCCTTTTATTTATGACTCTGTACAGTGATGCTCTGTACAGTGATTTTAGTGAAAATCTTACATTAATTCTTGACTATGCTTGTGGATTGTATTGCAAAGGTGTTGCAGCCTTGTTTCCTGAAATGAACACGTGTATTATAAATGTTAAGCTTTGATTTGTTACTATACATACAAATGAACTGAGGAGCAATTTCTGTTGATGGCAAACTTGTTTACACAAATAGAAAACATGGTTTATACATTGAAGAATGATGTTTACATATTAAACCATTTGTTGTGCAGCATAGGCCAAAGATATTTATTATTTAATATTAGTTTTGCACAGAATATTTTTCTTGAATTTTCACATACATGGACTGTAATGTACACTTAGTCCAGTTTACAAATTTAGTAACATTAATATTAAACCCCAATCTGGTAATTAAAACATCATTAAAATGTTGCAAAAACTAATTTTGAAAATTCATATGCCTCTTTTGTGATGTCTATATAGTAGGTAACCATTGGGCTTGTAAATGTACTATTTGTGAAATATCCTGTCCTGTCAGTTTTAATTTGTTTTGCCAGTATATTTATATTCATTGAGGTTAGTGCCCCTAAGCCTGTACCCATACCCCCTAAAAGAGTATTGTATTAGGCTCTTTATTTTTTACAGCCAGTAATGTCAGGAGGGCATGAGATATTAAAATGTAGTACTGTTTTTTTTGGTAGTTTTGCCCCACTACTGCACTTGTTGGTGGCACCCATATTACTTGATTAAACTTGGCTGTGAGATATTATTATTAAAAGTTCTGATAGCAAAAAGGCAAGGATGTTGTTTAATGATTATTGAATCATTAATACAGAACAGTATGTTTTTCTTTAGTACCTTTATTTTAGTCCCTTCTTCAGTACTGTTTACACAGTCAGTGTAAAATTGAAAAAGTGCCATTTCCCCCTGTAGTATGCAGCATTTCATTGCAGTATTGTTTTGTAAAGATATGTTTGCCTCATGCTGTGAGAGCTGTACCTACGCTTGAACTCTGGCTGTTTTCAGACCGTGGCACTCTGATCTAAGGAAAGGTTTTTAACATGACATTTTTGTCCCTCTGGAGAAGAGAAATGAGTTTTGTTTGTAGTATTATGTACTCAGTACAACTTTATGTTATCAGTATTACTTTTGTATACTTGTTTTGCTGGAGTTTTTGTTATTTTGGTGTTATTATACAATTACAAAAAGTTGTAAAAAAAAACAAAAGAGATATTGGTTTAACTAACACATGCTTAAAACAGAAATATTTACATTATTTACATTTGCTGTTTGCCTTTTGCTCTTGTGCATTTTAAACAGATGCACTTTAGGTGAGAAGAAAATACATGCATGTTACTCTTGTGACTTTGTCTTCACTGCTTTTAACTAATCTCATTTGATTTTTATGCACTAGAACTGTTCTGTTATTTGAAATTGTGATTTCTAACAGCTTAGCTATGAGAGGCTGTCCCATTGCGTACAACAGTCATATGCCCTACTTTAGTGTCTAATTTATGATTTAACTGGATGAAAGTTTTAAAACATTTGGAAATAAAAAGTTAAAAACATTTAAATAAAGCATTTGTCTATACATTAGATTTTACTGTGTATGCTAACCTTTTTCTAAATGTAGAGTGTTGTAAATTATTTTTTGTCAGTGTAGCTAACCACTGCTGCTTTAACTCTTTACTAACCAGATTCATCTTGCCTTGCACTTCTGTCGGATATTTCTCACTATTCTGTTCTGCTTACTCTAAAGCTCCTATGCACTTCTGAAGAAATGTTTGTATATCATGTCTAAACTTTCTGAACTCATTTTGTCTGTCTTTTAGAAGTTTATTAAATTCTTCTGTCAGTTCACGATGAACCTAGTCTCTGTCCTTATCTGTTTTGTGCTCTGCAGTGGCTTTATTCCACTTTTGTCTAAAGGGTGCAGCAAGATGTACAGGAGATTTTGTGAATAACTGATTTGACTGCTGTTGTAATTCTTAAATTAACATTTCATATGTGATGACAGGATATAACTGTTTAACATCTGGAAATAATGCAAGTGTATGAGCCTTATGTGCTGCCTTATCATCAGAAGATTTTCTTTTGCCATTCAGCTTGCTAACAATGGTCTGCACTGTATTTTTATGGCATTGCACACAGAAAGCAGTTTTATATGACTTGCATAATAAACATTTACTGTCATACCACATTTTTTAATGCTTGACTATCAACTTGCCCTAATAAGGTTTTACATTTGCTAATATGCTGTTTATACAAACTCTGTAGTCTGTCCAAAATTGACACATTAAGAGTAAAACTGTGTTTACTACCCTGCCTGGCATCCATACTGTCATGTAACACAAAAAGATTTTCTTACCAGGTCCACAGAGACCCAGTTGGCCACACTACTTACTGTAGATGGTTGGAAAAGTTCTGTAGTTACTTGAAAAGCTGGTGAAATGAAGCTGGCAGTTGCAGGTTCGAAACCTGAGACCTCAGTGACCTGTAGAATTTATGGCACTACTTCCTTCCTGCATGGCAGTCTCAGCCCAGACATCTGGGGAACTGTACTGCTGCAAACTGTGGAAACTGAAGTGCTCCTACTCAGGACTCAATCACATACAAAAATGTTAGTTACTGTACTTTCACTGAAGTGACCTTATACAAGTCACCAATCCCCCTCTGTTTGAATGTCTCAGGAATTAAGGAGTTATTGTTATCAGCATTTCCTTGACATTGTACCAGGCACAAAAAATGTTTTGTATTACATACAGTTGGATGCCTTCAGCTAAGAGCAGTTTAACCCTTCAGTGTATATATGCTAGCAAACAAAAATGCACATGCATTTAACTACCTTTTTCCCTATATATATATTCTAGCAAACAGGAGTGTACATCCATCTAACAAACAGAAGTGTACATGCACTGTTATATTGTACTACATATATATTCTAATAAACAAAAGTATATATACACTGTTATAAATGTCTAAATATATATCTAACATAATTTAAAAACTGTTTTACATTCATTTGTTTTTCATGTTAAATTACCACTGCAGGAATGGTGTACAACCCGTGGCTTTACTAGACATCAAGGTATTATTGTAAGTCTGCAGTATGTGCTGAACATAATATTCTCACATTGACCGAAACACTGATGTAGCAACAAGACTGTACTGTTACTGTCATTATTTTGTACACTGGATTATTGAGTGAAACATTTGTTGAAAATATTTATTTGCTTATAGTTTCTTCACAAAATCCACATTATAAGCAGCGCTGTTGAGAAAAAAATGAGAACTGTTGAGAAAAGAATGAGAACACTGAAGCAGGGACAATAGGGAGCAAAAGACTATATCATGTGGAAGGAAATAAAACTGCCATGCTAAATGCTCCAGTACTGTAAAAAAATAGTGCTGCTTGCTATGGACCCATTCCGCTGTACACTTTAAAGTGTTTGCTATCACTTTTATCTTGGATGCAGATCATATGCTTTTTTATTCATTTGCATACTGTTCTGCTGCTGATCCAGTGTGATGCTGTTGCATGTATGCTAGCTACTGTAGCATAAAAAGTAATTTCATAGAATCGCTGTGTTGCAGTATTGTTTGTCTTACCTCTTTGTATGTTTGGGAGATGTAGTTTGATGAAGTATAGAAATTGATAGCAAATGTATTTAAAAATGCGGCACAGTGATGATTATTGTAGTTTATTCATGCTGATGCACAAACTGATGGAAAAGTATGGAACTAAGATGTTAGCAGTTAATATTGAAGCTTAAAACAATTTTACTCTAAGAAAACGTATGGTATTTTTTGTTCCTTTTTAATAAAGACTTAAAATGGACCATGAAGGCTTCTGGAGTGTTTTGCTTTCTCTGATATTCTTTTACCTTTTTTTTCTGAAACAGGAGAACTAGATGCCATGCCAGGACAAAGGGAAAGAGCAGCAGCAATCCTTCTAGCATGTCGTCATCTTCCTTTGTCTTTTCTAGCCTCTCCACGACAGAGGGCAGTAATGTTAGCAGAAGCAGCACGGACTTTGGAGAAAGTGGGTGATAAACGTTCTTTCAGTGACTGTCAACAGATGATTTTAAAACTCAGCAGTGGGACAACAATTGCAGCCACTTAAGAAGAAAAGTGTCCCTGGACTCCACTTTATTTTTATACTCAAAATTGTTGTTCACAGTGCATTATTACTGTATTAGTATGGACTACTTACTGTTAAGGATATGAAAAGAAATGGTTTCGTTTTTAAGTTGAGACCACGTCAATAGAACACACTGTAATATGTATGTATATATATGGCAAACCAGCAAGCTTGGTAGGCTATAGCTGACAATTTATTTTATTGTTTATTTGCATCACATGTGCCGGCAACTAGAGGTGCATTTTCGTGAAGCATTTTGTTGCAGACTTTGAAATGAATATTAAGTGGTCCCTGAATCAGACTGTCTGATGAAATTGAAACTCTGTGCTTTTGATGTCTTCACACAACAAGAAAAGAACAAGATCTGCATCTACACAAGCAGACACCATGGTTAAAATCAACTCGCATTCAATCTCAGAATAAATACTTTGTTTTCTGTATAAGTGACGACTAAATAACAAAAGTGCAGTGATTGAATAAGACCTTTTCTACTTACATAATTTAATGTGTATTTATTTAACAGTTGTATTGGCCTTGTTTTGTACCCACTTTCCAAGATTTGAATGATTCTTGAACAACAGTACATAAGGTATCTGTGTTTTGGTAAACACTCTGTGTTATGGATTTTGTTTCCATTTGCTGGCTGGCCCAGACTCCTGCAGCAGTAGCCATGATGAAGCTTTGAAATGTGTAGTTAAGACAGAATAATCCTGATGTACCAGTGTTCTGAATATGAGCTGTGAAGTTAAGTCAGATCTATTCTTTTCAACCTGCTATTGAGACTGTCAAGAATTAAACTGTCTTCACGGATATTTTATACTGTAAATGTTCCATTTAAGAAGTTCTTATATTAGGTTGAGATTTGTACTTAAAAGTAGTCATAAATACAAATACTCAATTGTTTGTCATGTTTCTCACTTCTTTCATGAGGAAACAACAGAGATCTGTGGATTATAGTGAGTAACTGGTAGTGAAAGATAACTGGAAAATGTTGCCTTAAAACTGTAAAAATGTATGGTTCCTTTGGCAGAGTTTTCTTCTAAACCCAAACCATGCACTCATTTCATCTTGGTCACTATTCTGATGTTAATTTATTTTCTTACATAAAGATTTGTCAAGTCATTTGAAAGGGGATAGTATGCCAGCATCCCTGTCTTCAGAGGTGTTAGTTGCATTATCCATTTTTCTGAGAGAACACCCAAAACTTGAAAGTTGCCTCAAACTGTGATTAGAAACGATGTATAATGCCTGAGCAGCCGCAGTGGTCTTCTGTATCACCTGAATTTTTTTAGTCATTTGAAGAGATCTGATGCTCACAAACTCACTGCTTTTCAAGGACATTTTAGTTTCAGAACTACAGTTATAAAATAAAATGATAAAATGCTCTTGAAAAGCAGCCATCTTAAGTACATCTGATCTCTTCATTTAGTTGAAAATGTAATTGTAATTTTGAGCAGCACAGTGACTCAGTAGGTAGCGTTGTTAGCTGACATCACTAGGTTCTCATTTCAGTTCTCAGCCTTGGATCTTCCCGTGTCTTTTTTTTTTTTTTTTTTTGCTGGGAATTGCAGTTTCTGCAGATATCCCAGGGGTGTGCTAAAGATGAATAGACTATTCTTAACATTGCCTGTACACGTGTGTGCCATATGTGGGTGTGGGTGTGTCCTTTCTACAATAGGTTGGAACCCTATCCAGGACTAATTTATCAGTATTATGCCTACTGAGTAACAGAGTAGGCTTCATCTCCCCTACAACCCTGAATTGGTTTACCTCAGAGAATGAGCAAACAAACTGTAGTTCTTTCAGATCAATTCTATAAGAAGACGGTGAGTACAATTTAAGATTTTTTAAGGTATTAATGTTGACATATCTGTTTTTCTGTCTGATGTTGCTGAAATGAAAGGAGCCCTAGACATGCTGTGTTTGCACTCATTTCCCCTTTCTTAATCTTTCTCTGTTGAATTAATATGTTATTTCTCTGAAATATACGGTTATAAAATGCATAGTTCATTTCAGACTTCCTTCTTTGGCTGATTCCAGTGACATAGAATAGAAATCCTTGCTAGTAAGATCAAAGACATTCTTTTGGTACTTGGGTATGGTAGAGATGTTGCCATTTGTGTCTCATTCCATGGGGATTATTTAAGTTTCAATACTTTTTGTGGAGACTGGCTGTTGACTGTGGCTTTGAAAAATGTGCCTGGTATATACCTGTCATTTTCCTTCACAGAAGACATCTTAGTTTCAGGATAGGAAATGCTCCTTTTAGGTCACACTCTTGCCTTTCTTTGTTAGTGTATTCTGCATCTGTAATTAGAGTCTCTTATGTTGAACAGCCTGGATATTGGGATTGTCCCATCAGAAAGTTTTCTATTGAGGTTTTAGAGATCCTTTAAGAAATGAGGAAACCTGTAACTGGAAAGTCCTATTTGTTAAACTCAAAGATCTGATGATCTTGTGCTTTTTCATCTTCTGTAGATCCTGGACTGCTTCTCTGAGCATGACTGGAAGGATCTGTTTTTGTCATCAATCAAGGCATATTGTTTGGCCTTGCTAGTGTTCCCTTCTTTGGGATCTACCTTTGAATTTTAAACCCACTGTCATTTTCTTCTTGAAAGGGATGTTATTTGTCTATCAAAAAGACCCCTTATACCTATTAAGATTTGAACTTTATGTGGAATCTTCATAAAGTCTTCCTTTGTAATGGAGTACAGAAATTTCAGATGTGGAAACCATATTATTGGCTGTCTTGATAGAAGTATTTCAGAGATTCAGAATCTTGCATGTTGTGAACCTTACACTATTTTTATGCAGCCAGACTAATTTTTTTTTACCAGTACTACCATCGTGCTTGTAGTTATACCAGACATTGCTTTGAGTTTAGAGATGCTGTGCCTATCTGTCTGACCTCATCCAAAAGATGTAGTGGAACAAATGAGCAAATCATGCATAAGATTGATCAGGTTTATATTGAAACATCGAAAGACTAAAATTTCGAATCAGACATCGAACACGTAACATCGAACGCAAACAACCCCAAAAGCTCAGAATTTCGAAAACAGAATGTTCTAACACCAGCACTTGGCCATCCGCTCACCCGTGCAACCTGAATCCTAACTGTAACACACCAAACACCACACATCTTGAACTGTCAAAACAGAACCCAGCCACCTAATGCAAGTACCCTACAAACATATACATTGAGCACTCTACTCCGCTCAACAGAAAGTAAATATTAAAAACAAAACCAGCATAGTAGCACATGATTACCACACTTCATACACACTACGTACAAAGAACAAAATATTTACATGATTTACTACTCAAATACACAAACAAGCTACAAACTATTTCTTATGTGGGGGGCTTCGCCCCCCACACCCCCCTACTTAAATATACCAACTCCAAGATCGCACCACAGTGGAGGTAATACATTCACATGTAACATTTCGATGTTATGTGTTTTGCTTACCCTGCTATTGAACAGTGGTTTGTAGCAGACGTTCTTCACATTTCACATTTCCCAGTGACGTCAGGATGTGTAGCTTTGCATGGGCCAACTGTGGGAGTCCAGGGTTTCCGTTTTTGGAATTTTGAGCTTTCAGTATTGTTTGCGTTCGAGGTTTGGTGTTCAATGTTGTGCGATTTGAGATTATGGGTGTTCGATGTTCTGATATACACCCAGATACATCCTAGAAGACATCTGTTTCCTGTAGTTTTGTAAGTGCATGTAGTCAGGCCATCTAATCTCCTTTTTTTTGCCTTTTGAAGCTTGCAAATTGAGGTCCCCTGAAGAGAAACAAACCAGTTCTAACTGGATAGTAATTTGCATTGTGTTCTGTTATGATTCCAGATGGAAGCTTCTTCATGGGAACAATAGAGCCCATTCATTTAGAGCAGTGGTGGCTTTTACCACCTTTTCCAGAGTTGTAAGCCCTGCACCCATTTATGTAGCTGCTACTGGGACCAAGATCCATAAACTTATCAAGCAGTGCAAGTTGGATATGGTCTCTAGACCTAAAGATAGTTTTGCTGTAGCATTTGGCCGAGGAATGTGTACTGCAGCAGCTGTCTCTCCTAGCTGTTGGATGCATAACTTGCTTTCATACCCATCTGTCACTGTAGGAACCCGGGCAGTGATGCATCACAGTATGGATGTGTAGTTTACTTGTCACAAGTGTAGATGACAGGTGTCTCTTTCTTTACAGGGACAGCTTTCCCTCCCTTTCCCTAGCTTCACAGTGGTTTCTTTTTGCCATATGCCTTTCTTTTCTTGGAGAATTTGTTTTGTTTTGTAATTAGTTTTAGTACTGTGTTGCTATAAGACTCCTCCAAGGGATAATATTCACCCTAGTTATGCTTGTATTCCCTAACTGGGACAATGTGTTGGATTAGCCTATTTCCTGAGAAGGATCCTAGCTTCAGGATAACAAATTATGATGGCTGGGTTATATGCTTTGGGACTGCAGCCATACAGCCTTGTCTTAACTTTCTTTCTCCTTCCGAACAATGTAATGGAGCTTTCTTTTACCCTGCTTAGCTAATCCCTGGTAAGGAGGAATTCCAAGGCTAAGTAGGTTAGGGGAGCCTCTGATGTATGGTACAGTGTTAAAGTGATATCTTTCAGTGGAAGGTAACTTCCAATTCACTACCATAGCTGGAGGCTGCAGGCACTACTATTTGCAATTTCTTTTGTCATAGTTTCTGTCTGATTTAGTTCTGTAGTGCTCTTCATGACTTTTTATTTTGTTAATGGAGGACCAATGCAACTGTGACCAGTCCATATACCATTATTTTTTCAGCTTTGGCTGTTTTATGTGAATGTGGTTTAACCCATAAAGCAGTGTAAAAACAGATACATCATTCAATTACTACAGTTTGATTTCACCCTTGAGACTGTCACTAGATTGAATTCTACTTAGATTTGAAAAAAAAGTATTTTAAGCTGAATTCAAACTCAGCTTCTACATGCAAGGTAAAGTCCACCTTTCAAGCAGAGGGCTTTGCAGATAAAAAAAAAAACAAAAAAAAACGTATTAAAGCCATATTTTGCATCAACAAGTCAAGAGACATAAGATAGTTAAAAATGTTTCCAGGTAGTCCACGTGTGAAGAACAAAATGTTGCTGAATACTTTTTTTTTCAGACTTGCACTGTGTAGATGAATCATGGGGATATGCTGCTGCATTTCTGGCATGGCTATGCATCCTCAGCTTCTGACAAATTACATTCGCTGCATGAGGCATGTGCAAGGAGGTCTTTTTGCATCTAATCTTTGCCACCAATGTTGTCATTATTTGAAGGTTTGTAGAGGAAGGTTTCAAGAATGAAGAGGATGCAGACTGATGTCCATGATGGGGCACACTTGGATGTATGCTCTAACTACATAATGTTTTCCTACCTTTTTAATACCCAGTGTACCTCACAAGGCAAGCTGTCTCCAGTGCAGAGTTTCTGTTGGATGTCTATTTTTTTACCATATTGCCTTGACTGCTTCTGCTTCTTTAAACATTCTCAGACAGCTAGAGTCTTATGAATTTAGCATGATTCTTCAGGAGGTGTTTATTCTTTCATCTAAAGTGCAAGCCCTCAGATGGTACCCTTTTTATCACTTTGATGCTATCACCCTGTTCTTGTCATATCATCAATCACTGTAGTATTCAAGGAATCCTAAGAAAGTATACAGAATATGAGGCTTTATTGTACGAATACTAAAGTGTGCAATCTTCAGCTACAGTGACTGCTGTTATTGACTGATGGATATTTTCAGTGTAGGTTTCACAACAGCTACACATTGATTGTTGTTATTTATAATTGATTTTTGTCTCCAACCTACTGTCCTCAATCCTTAGAGACTATCCATTGCACACTAGGCCTTATTGATCCCTATGGGTAGCGGGATATGGGACGGGTGGGTGGCATCACTTTTATAGCCTCTTATACTGCATGAGCAGTTATTTTTCACTTTGTGTATGTTCTACTGCCTGCTTTCTCACCTGTTATGGCATGCATCATGAAGTGATTTCAGTGAGAGAAGCACATGCACCTGTTCATTCTTACCCACCTGGTGCAAACCCCATGATTTCAACTATGGAGCTTCCACACAGTAAACAAAAAATTGGATACCAAGTACCATTTCCTAAAAGAATAAAGGTGTATGTCAGCTGCTCAGTCCTCCAGTGCATCGGTGTGACTGTTATCAAACATAGTTGGCAGGTACTGCACTGTTGTGCTCTCTTTTTGCATTTTCAGCTTGCTGATCAGCTCATATAGATTAGTGTCTGTCATGTATTTCAGAAATTAAGAGCTTCTTTAAGGTCTTCTTGATGTATTTTAATCTCCCTCACTACCAACAGAATCTTAACCAATTGCCAGCTTGAAGCCTGTATGCGATTATAAAACTGTTCTGATGGCTCGTCCTTTGAATTGTTAGATTCTCTTGACAGTAGATATTCACCAAGAAATACTTTTTTTGTTGTCTGCCACTTCCAAGAATATTACTGAACTGCAGGGTTACTGTCTTAACAGAGAATGTTTGTTTGCTGGATCTGTTTGAACTACCTAAACTAAATGCTTATTCTTACCAGAAATTATGTCAGAATTCCACCTGGATTGCTTACCTTTTGTAGTATCTCTTCTTACAGAAATGTGATGTGCATTTGGATATAAAATAGGCTGTTATCTTGAAAGAACCAAAAACAGAAAACATTCTGAGCTTTTTCATCTTAACATTCTTGTTAGATCAGTAACCAGAAATACCGTCTTGGAGTAATAATTCAGTACATCATATTCTGTAGCCAAAAACATGTAAGCCAGTGCATTCTGCTATTAAGGCTCGTTACTGCTAAGTCGGTCTTACTTATGCAGATATGCAAAGCTGTAGCATGGAAAGCCCTGAGATGGTACCGTTTTTTATCACTTTGATGCTATCACCCTGTTCTTATTATATCATTAATCACTGTAGTATTCAAGGAATCCTAAGAAAGTATATAGAGTATGAGGCTTTATTGTACGAATACTAAAGTGTACAATCTTCAGCTACAGTGACTGCTGTTATTGATACCAAGTGTCACACTATGCCTTATCATATTTGATTACCTTCTTTTACATAATTTATGGTCCAGATGACATAAGCCAGTTTTCTGTAACATACACATATGTATTATAATAGAAATGTTACTTGTATGACTGTAACATTGCTTTGTATCTAGATAATTCTTTCAGAGTAGTATGGCACTCTTTTGGAATAAAAAAAAAAAAAAAAGAAAAGCATTAGCTATGTGGTTAAGGTAGTGTTTTTTTTTATCCCAAGTAGCCTTTTCATCCAACAGGTATACATTAATATTGTAGGAACTGGGACAATGATTCATCACAATATGAATATGATAAGGTTAAACTATTTGTTTAAAACTCTGATAGAAAATAAATATTCTCTAATTACCATACATTGTGAAGCCATACCATGTACAGTGTTACAAACCTGCTGGACTAAATAGCGTGGAGTACACGGATTAAAAGCACACTAGAAATGAGAAAAATTTACCTACCTGCATGGGGAGTTTGCTGTCTGGTAAGCATTTCTTCCATTATTGGTCAAAGGAGGTTGTAAGCCTCTGGGTTGGACATGGCAGTATAGCACAAGCAGTGTTGTTAGGTAATATTGCTGTGTTATGTCCAGAAAGCATCTTGCATAGGCTTTCACTTAATGCAGATTTCAATACTGCTTTAAATGATGCCTCCCCCAAAGTACATTTTAAGATATTTAGTGCAATTTTTCTTTATATCAGTGTTAAGTGTAGTGAAGCCACCAGTTTTCTAGGGTAATGCATGAAATGCAGGTACTAAGTGAATTGTTTCATTTCATGAAATTAACAATGATTTTACTGATGAAATTAACTCTACCCCGTATTGCTAGTTGTAAAGTATATACATAATAATACACAAGCAACAAGATAAGGCATATTTGGCAAAATGGCAAGTCTGAGCACATAGATTGCACGGTATGCAGAAGTATGCAAGTGAATATACAGATGTCATTGTCACAGCTAATGTAGTTCTAGTTGCTTGGGTATACAAATGGGACCTTCCAGTGGGGAAAATGTTATGTCTAATTGCTTGATTAATGCAGTTGTCTGAGACTAGTTGCAAATGATTTTTGTGACCCTCGAGGTGGCAAAAATCCTTTTTAATCTCTGGGCAGATAGTTTTGAATCCCATTGTATGCTTATGAAATCAGGTGAAGGTTGAAAGTTAAGCATTCCTTTCCTGTTAATTTGAACAGCTTCCACAGTACCCATTTTGCATTCACTGTTGTGCATTTGGAAACGTATTCCAGCTTTTTAATTTACAGTCTTATCGTAATGTATGTAGAGTAATTGTAGACATGTATCCCTCAAATGCAGTAATGAGTTATTCTGGCCTAAACCAATGAAAATATATTTTTCTGGTGATTGCATCACTACACCTTTTATGATGCATTTCTTTTGTTTGTTTTTGAGATGCATTTTGCAGTAACTGTAAAATGATTTATAGTTTTTTAGTGATATCAGTTCTGTGTATTATTTGTAGTACTTTTTGGTTAGAGCAGGTAATGCTGAGGGATCTGCTCTTTTGTAAAAAGAGTTTATAGATTATTCTGTGTTTTTAATAGAAACTGCATTGTGTAAAAGAAATTAGCTGTTTAAAAGAGCAAATGTATGCTCTGTTGCATTTTGTTTAATATTGCTTGAAACTTTTTTATATTCAGTATATTGTATATAAGTAGTCTGTAATTGTAGTATTGCTAGCCATGAATGTTCCCTTCTGTCATTTCGTTGCAGAGAAATAAACAGCAGTTTGCATCAAGCTGTTCAAAAATTGGCTGGTGCTGACAATTTATTCTAATGACAGAAATTGTCATTTAATATCTGTATGTCACATTTGTTTTCTTATTCTAGATTTGATTAACCTGAGGAATGCAGACATGAGAAAATGACCAGTGGAGATAGCAAACATTGAAAGAGTGACCCCATCAGTGTGTTAAAATTTAGACTAGCTAGAATTGTGTTAAAAAAAAAAAAAAGTATAGCCAGATGAAGTCAGTTTACTGGCACAGAGGGACAAAGCCGGGGCCACATCTCAAGACTAACTGACACCTGGGTGATGGCTAACCTTTCATGAGAGTAAAGAGATGGGCCAGTCAGCTGCACTATTGGCATCTTCTATTGAAATAATTGTTGTGCCTACTTTACAGCTACCAGTGACATGAGCTTAGCTTTCCCAAGCCACATTTTCAGGGTACTACTGATTCTGTGTGTACAACAACAAGAATGGAGGACAGTCCAGGCCTTTACTTTGGTGAACTTACACATCAGTAGAACGGAGGTGGTTAGTTTATAAAGTAAGAACCAGAGCCTGCTGTGATTGATGGCAGTCAAGTGTTTGGCTCTTGACCCCCCCCCCAAACTTGGGTTAAGAATGTATTATTGATAAGGTATTAAGAATGTATTATTGATAGGGTATTCTGTGTGGAAGGAGAAGGCCCCCACCTTTAGCTGCTGTGGGGTGTTACAGCTAGGTTAGAAAGGGGATCATATGGCTCAGTAGGGCATCTGATGTGGCCAGATTATCAAGACAAGTTTGAGAATAAATACATATAATAATAGTACGTTTACAGAACAGAGGAAATATTGTGTATGGGCTATGGATCATTGGTCATTTTCTTACAGAACTTTCATCTAGCCAACGTGAAAAGCCATTCACATACTTTTCTCTGTTTTGATGCCAAACTCGTCTCTCGTATCTGAAGATTTCCCTTGTCATTAGTTACAGGAGGTTGGACATCCTCATCTTAGTTCCTTAATTTTCCTATACTGAAATACAATGCAGCACCGGAGCTGTGAATTAGTTACCAGTTTGTGGTACTGTTCTGTGTGTATCACTTAACTAGTTGTTAAAAAGTATTTTTAAGTGCCCATAGTATTTCCATAATGGTGTTCTTGAAATATATTTCATTATTTCCCTATTGTAGATCATTTTCACTGTTTTCCATTTTCTGGGTCTTTAGAAATGGCTGAAGTGCATTTCCACAAGGGCAAATGTGGATAGAAGATGAATTGCTATGATAGGTATGCTGTATTTGTGTGCTGCTTCCTGAAGATTACCCGTAAAATGGAAATTTCTTGTACAAATTATTCATCGTCACTTCTTAATACAGGAGAGAAGTTTTCTAGGAAAGTCCTGACAGTTCATCTGGTCTTGTGAATGAAAGGACCTTGTCAGAGTCCTAATAGAAACATCAAGAAAAGCATCTTCAGTAAATAGAAGTGTCAGTCCTGTAATGATTTTCATTAAAAGGTTATCATCATTTAAGGATACCTCTCCATTCTGCCTGAATAGAGGCAGATCCCTTTCTATACCATGTCAATGTTTTGTAGGTAATTTTCCACTAAAATACCTGACAAGGAGGCTGTTGTTAGAGACATCCCCAGTATAGCTGAGTACAGAAGCTAATACATTGATAATTGTTCCACAGATGGAAGGAATGGGCCAAAATTATTTAAAGCTATAAGGGAGATGCTCAGTCTTTTACATGTCTGTCTCCTCTATTACTGTGGTAACTTCGGGGGATTTTTTTTTTTGTACAGGTGTTTGACTTTACAAGTGTGAGAACCATTGACGGTTTAAGCTAATCTTCCAGAAGGTGTTCATAACAGCTGAATGAAGGAAAAAAAAACTCTATGACAAAAAATTTAAATTAAGGTGGCTCTAAAATTATGCCCGAATTTACAATTAGCATCTGGAGATGTTTCTGGTGTGAAGTTTCTTAAACATACACAATCCCTAGTTTGTTTCACCAGGATGTTTGCTGCCAAGCAATGTCTTTCAGTTTTTGGTACAGAATGCTTAATTTGGTCATTCCTTGGCTATTCTCTGGAGCAGTTTTCTAGAGTAGAAAACTCTTGAGATTCTTCTGGTCATAAAGAATCTAAACTTAAAAATGTGGATAAGCCATTAATAACCAAGTTCCTGATTTGTCATGGGAATATTCTGTCGATGAAGTAATGGCTTCTTTGACTGAGAAACCGACCTTTGATGATCTTTTCAAGAAAGTTAGCATCATTGTGAATATATATATAAAAAAACCTATCTAGATCTTTTGAAATAACCAGACATAATTTAGCTTCTCATTCCTGTTAAATGTTTGAGGAAGTCAGCTTGGAAGACCCCCAATGATTTTTACTGCTGTGTGTCATTGACATGACAAGAAACATGCTTCCACTGACAGACACTTGTTAAGGTACCAGTGGTGGCATATAAAGCAGTGTCCACATCTTTAGTAATCTTCCTTCATGTAAGGACGCTGAAAATTTTGGATCTGTAATAACCAGAGCTTGCGGATTGCCAATCATAATGAACATCTCAGTAGATATGATTGTATCTCCAGAAGAAAAAGAGACAGTTGGTGGAAAGTTTTTTCTGAATCTGAGATTACGACCAATTTCCTTGATAACATGAAAGACCGTGTAGAAGCTTATTCCCAGTCACTGAGGTTGATGTTTTGATGTGACTGACTCTTAGGCCTAGGCCAATGGACTCAAAGTACTGCTTGAAGAGACGTGCTTGGTTGCATATCTCTTGACTTCCCCAAGCCATCCATTATAAAATGTTTTACTATCCTATTCGCAATGCATTTGTTTGGCAGGATGGTTCTTGAAACCCTAAAAAGCAAGTAGAAGGAACCCAAGTATTCTATGTCCACCACTCATTTAGTATAAAGATGTCAGTACTTGTTCGTTGTTAAGATGCCAGTGCCTTGATAAACTACAAACGTTTTCAGAGAGAAAGTTAGGAGTTGTTCAAATCCTGGGGCAGTGGCATCATTGCAGAGACAGCGACATTAACACAGAAAGTCACTTCTCAGCCTGAACAGCCGTTCAACCAGGGGTTTAATTACTTCCCTAACCATTTTCCTGGTTCCTCTGAAGTGATCTGGTTGAGATGAGATCGTCATATTGAGGCATGTTGTTTGCATTTCATGCATTTTTGTGTAAATGTCCTTCCATATCACTGTTGCAGTATTCTTCACCTAGGAGATCTCCTACCAAGGATAGCCCAATGTCTGGACAGAATACCAAAGCCTTCAGCTCTTATAAGCACTGTACGTCATCACATGTATGCTCCCCATGCACGACATAGGGCATAAAGGCGATGTAGGGACTTAGATACTCAGAACCTACTTGCCACCAGTCTGAAAGCCATTATTGAATGTCAGTCTGAATACCCTTCTGCTGTGCTGGTTACCAAGCCGTTTTGTCAGACAGTGCCCCGTTGGGGTTTCTTCTCTTCTTTTTCATATTACTCCTCCTGCTAAGATGACTCAGACTCCTGCCTCCTAGAAACCTTCTTTTCAGGACAGGGCTGGTTCTGTTTGATGGCTTGCTTCCCCCTTCCCATGGTTAGGCTCCCTTGTCTCTCTGCCTTTCTCCGTCTCTTTAAAATTTATACAAATCACCTCAGACTCTTGGGTTCTGTCCACTAACCATCAAGAATATTTCAAGGTTTGAAAGTCCCTTCCTCCATTTTGAGGCATTGCTTAACATCCTGGGAAAAAGCTTTCTTATTTTCTAGAGGGTTTTCACTCTCTTGAATCAGGGCACCATTCAATCTATGCTTCCCAACCAGGTAAGGAAGGGATTTTGTTCCAGAATGTTTTTGGTCCCATAAAAGGAGGGCACATAGAGACCAATTCTGTATCTTTCCCTGCTAGATGCATTTCTCAAGAGTCCTGCCCTTTGGATGTTATGCCTTCAGACATTGTTTCCTCTCCTACTTCCTCAGGCTTATCTGGTGTCTCTGGATCTCAAGGATGCATACCTTCACATTTCCATCCATCCTCTTTTCAGGACATTTTACATGTCTTTGTGCATTCCTTACATTTTCCATTCTCTGTTTTGCCCTTTGGCTTGTCTACTGCCTCATGGGTATTCCAAATGCCTCACAACTGTCTTTCTTTTTTGCATGCTTCAAGGTATTCGGGTTTTTTTCCTTGTCTAGCAATTGGTTCTGATGCCTTCCCAAGATCATATGTTCTTTGGATGCAAGCTTCAGATGATTCCCATGTTGGCATCTCTCCCTGCCCCCAAGGCTCTTTGATAACTCTTTCCCACTCTCTTCTTACTCTGGCATCTATCATAGTCAAAGAATTTATGAGGATCCAGGGGTTCATGGCTTCCACCATTCCCATGCTCTCTCTTGCCAGGGTCCATATGAGGAAATTTCAGTGGTACCCCAAACTGGTGTGTCTTCAGCATTGCCACCATGGGGTTCCCAGCTCCTTTTCTTCCCTGTCTCAAGCTCAAGCTTCAGTGGTGAATTCATCAACTCTCTCTCAAACTGGGGTTTCCTTTTCAAGGTCTAGTTCCCATGTGAGCTTTTTGCAGATGCGTCAGGCAGGGGATGGGTTGCTTCCTGTGGCTCCCTGAAGGTTTAGGGTCTCTTGCTTCCTTATCAGAGGTTAGACCAAATCAACATAAAAGAACTGAGAGCTCTGCTTCTGGCTGTGTAAGCTTTTCATTCCCTGTTTCATACCAGGCTCCTGAAAGTTTTCACAGAAAATACCATGTGATGTGGTATGTCAACAAGCAGGAAGACACAAGGTCCTATCTTCTTTTCAGACTAGCTGTTCAGGTCTGGGATCTATCTATCCAGTATCAAGTGACTCTTAGTGTGGTTTACATTCCCTCAGAGCACAATCTAGTGGCTGACTTTTTGAGCAGGTCAGGCACACAAGCTTAGGAATGGATGCTTCTCAGAGATGTGTTCCTGGACATTATCCATTAGTGGGGCATTCTTCAGGTAGATATTTATAGGTATTTACACTTTTCCTGACATAACTGACTTTTAGCTTCAGCAAAGCAAAGTATTTTGATGACCAAGAGCAAGAAAATTTCACTCTTCAGTGTGCTGAAAATCACTTAGAATAAATTGCTAAATCTAATGGTTATCATTCTGAGACTGAGTATAGACTTAAAGAAAGGTTTTTTTTTTTGGTTTAATTTCTCCAAGGCTTTTGGGTTTCTAATACCATGGAGGGAATGGACTCCATTCCTAAGTCAAAGTATGATTAAAGGCCATGAAATTAGTATTGTTTCAATCTTTGATGTTAGCCAGAATTGTTTTGACAGCACCCACAATGTGCCCAGAACTGACTTCTACAATTCATACATAGTTACATGTATCTGTAACGTATCTAAGTATGATTGTAAATTATTTTTTATAATACCCATTAGTCCTACTATTATTGGAACTGTCTGTGTATTCTTCTTCCACGTTGTCTTCATTTCTACCTGTAAATCCTGGTATTTTATAACTTTGTGTGCCTCTGTATTTAAAATAATTTGGTCACTGGGCATAGCAATTTCAGTGATCAATGCTACTTTTGTCTTTTCATGGACTACTATATCCGGTTTTCTCGCATCTGTTTTTGGAACTGTTAGTAATGGTGATCCCGTGTGATATAAACATCTTAGTTTTCTATAATACTATGTGTCTCATGTTTCAGGTCCATAGCACATCATCGAACGATGTAATATTGAACCCAAAATGCAAAAATAGTAAAGCCACGGCACATCAATTTTTTTCCCCAGAGAAAAAAATTGGTGGTCCGTTTTTGGAGCTTTGCTATTTCCTCTATCATGGTGTGATCTCGGAGTTCGTATATTTAAGTAGGGGGGTGTGGGGGGCACAGCCTCCCACTTTAGTTTTAAAGTTGTATGTTTTTTTTTTTTGTTAGGGAACAGCAGTTTTTTTCCCCTGGGAAAACAATCGCTGTTTTGTGTGTTTGTTATTGTGCGGTTTCAGACTTTTGGGTTCGATATTACATCATTCGAACTTATACAAGTTCGACGATGTGATATAGACCCTCATGTTTCCAGTGCTTCTCAGCTGCTTTAATATGGTTGCACAATTGTCAATTCAACAGTCTTGTCACATTATTATGCCTTTCAGTATACATTTCTTCTGCCTTTAGTGTATTGCACCCAGGAACAAGATGTGTGACTGTTTCCAATTCTGATTTACAAAACCTGCATTTGTCTGTTTCTCCCACATGTTCAATGGACTTTGTAAACCAGTGTGTACGTAGTCCAGTATCCTGGGCAGCCAATATTAACCTTTCATCTTTTGGTTTAAATTCACCTGTCCTTACTGGGTCTATATTATATTGTATGAATGAAAGTTCATAAACTCGAACGCTGTAAATAGCGAAAATGCCGAACTTCGAACCCTTTATTGTGGGGGGCTGTGCCCCCCTGCTAATTATATATACCTGGCTCACGTCTTGAGACTTCAGAGTAACCTGGTCATGGAGCTGGCCGAGTCTCCCCCAAGTCCATGTCGAAGGAGGACAGGGACTCGTTCCCCATGAGGATGGCCACTTTGAAAGCAGTCTCCAACATGTCCATGCAATTCCTTTCACATGCTACTGAAGGAGCGGCTAGGGCAGCTGGGTCTGGCATGTCCATGAGATGCAATGCCTGGCTCAGACTATGTCAGTTTTCGGAACCTTTCAAGGCATCCTTTGCCAATGCCCCTTACGATGTCTCTACGCTCTTTGGTAAGACCGTCAAAGAGACTTTAGTTCAGAGTGAGAAGGATGGGAAGACACTGTCTGCCGTCAGAATCCGCTTCTCGAACCCTCAAAGTTCCCTTTCCCAGAATCAGAGAGGGCAAAAGAAGATGTGGTTCCAGAAGTCACAGCATTCCCAAGAGACTCAAAGCTCTTTTTCCCCCAGAGGCAGAGGGGGACAGAATGGACGCCGGCCCAGAGGCAGAGGGGGTCCGAGGAATTTTGGGTCTCAAGAAACCTTCTCGGACAGACCCGTACAGCAACCCTGAGGGCTTGCCTGACTGCTCTACTCTGGAGGCAGTCTGGGGACGATTGTCACTGCACCTGGCAGCATGGGAGTCTGTAACTTCAGACCACTGGGTGCTTCAGATCACATCCAGAGGATACTGTATCCCCTTTGTGGTTCCTCCCAAACCTCCCAGATGTACCAACCGTGCAAAGGGAGGCAGCAGCACAGGAAATTGGCAAGCTGCTAGAAAAATGAGCCATTGAAACTGTCCCCCCCAGATTAGTCTGGATAGGGCTTCTACTCCAGGTTCTTTTTGGTGCCAAAGAAAATGGGGGACTTAAGGCCCATTCTGGACCTATCTACCCTGAACCTGTCAGTTGCCAAAGAAAAATTCCGACTGGATGTGCCTGTTAGACCTCCAGGATGTTTACTATCACATAAAGATGCACAGAAGCTCCAGGAGGTTCCTCCCCTTCTGGCTAGGAGTCATTACCAATTTCAAGCCCTACCCTTTGGTCTCACCACAGCACTCAGGGTGTTCACCAAAGTGATGGCAGTAGTAGCTGCTCACTTGAGGATTCAGGTCTATCCGTACCTGGATGATTGGCTCCTCACTGCTCCCACCAGGTGTCTACATTCTCAAACCAGGGATTATTTTTTAAAGCATTTTGGTATCACAATCAATGCATCTAAAGCACTTCTAAATCCTGTCCAGGTAATAGACTACATCGGGGCAAGGATAGACACATTACAGTGCAAAATCTTCCTGACCTTAGAGAGAGTACAAAACCTGAGGATGCATGTCTCTTTGATCTACCATTCTCATCTTCCATTAGCAGAATCAGTGTTGAGAGCTTTAAGTTCAATGGCAGTGACCATAATGCTTCTGTGCGCCCGGTTACATATGAGAATTCTACAGTGGACACTAGCTGTATAGTGGTCCCTGTTGGAACTTCCATTGTCGTATCCAGTACAACTCAGTTGAGTCTGTCGGTTGTCCCTTCTATGATGGATGTGCTCTCCAGAGAGCTTAGAGGGATGACCCTTTGTTCCAGCCCCTGTCCAAGCCACAGTGACCACGGACACCTCCCAACTCAGGTGGGAGGGGCATTGTTTGGGCAGGACAGTCCAAGGCCTGTGGTCCCCTGTAGAGACCAGCTTGCACATAAACATTCTAGAGATGAAGGCGGTCCTTTTAGCATTGCAGGCCCTTCATGCCCTTCTTCCTCTGGGAACCATTGCAGTTCAGTCAGACAACATGTCAGTGGTCTGGTATATCAACAAACAGGGAGGGACCAGATCTTACTCCCTTTGTCGCGAGGCCATGAGAGTGTGGGAATGGGCTATCTCCACTGGTCATTTTCTCATAGCAGCGCACATTCCGGGATGGTCCATCATTCTAGCAGACAGGTTAAGTTGGACTATTCTGATGCCTTATGTGTGGTCTCTGAATCTTTCAGTAGCAGAGCAGATCTTCCTGGAGTGGGGTGAGCCTTGCTGTGATCCCTTTGCATCTCCTTCCAACGCAAAGTGCAGTGAGTTTTTTGCTCTGAACCCCCTGCCGAGGGAGTCCCCCAGAGATGCTCTAGTCCATGCTTGGTCTCCCGATCTTCTGTATGCTTACCCTCCAGTACCTTTTATTCTGGGCTTTCTAGAGAAAGCTCATTGACTGGGGAGCAAAATGATCCTCATTACCTTGTTTTGGCCTCGCCAGGTGTGGTTTCCCTTCCTTTGGTCTCACCTTCTGGCTCCACCCTGGATCTTGGATCCCATTCAGGATCTGATTTCACACCCATCGGGGGTTCCTCTTCCGAACCCGGACAGTTTGAAGCTCAGAGCTTGGCTGCTGCAGTTCCCATGATTGCTAGGACTCCTGGATTATCCTCTTTAGTTAGGTATATTCTGGTGGCTGCTCATAAGTCTTCGACCAGGAAGGGTTATCACAGCAAATGGAAATGTTTTTCCTTTTGGGCCTCTCAGAGGATTTTAGACCCCTTCATGGCTCCTATCTCTGCTATTCTTGATTTCCTAGCCAATATTTTACAACAGGGAGCTAGTTGTTCTACTATCAAAGTTCAGTTGGCTGCCATTTCTCATTTTCATGTAGGTGAAAATTCTGCCTTACTAGCCTCCTGCAGACTGTGTAAAGCCTTTATTAAAGGGACTTTTCTGTTACGTCCCCCTGCCAAGGATCCTGTTCCCCAATGGGACCTTACTATGGTTCTTCAAGCTCTGGTTGCTCCACCTTTTGAACCTGCTGCAACCACAGATTTAAAATTCTTATCTTGGAAAACAGCATTTCTGGTGGCTATCACTTCTGCTAAAAGGGTTTCACAACTGCAAGCCTTGCCCATCAAAGTTCCTTATTTGATTTTCCATAAAAATAGGGTTTCCCTTCAGACCAATCCATCCTTTCTCTCCAAGGTGGCATCACCAGTTAATATTAATCAAGCCATTAATTTACCTGTCTTCTTTCCTAACTTTGCTAACAAAATGGAATATAAACTCCACTTGTTGGACGTTCATAGACAGTTATGTTTTTATTTACACAGGACCAAAAATTTCCTAAAAATCCGATCAGCTATTTGTGTCCTTTTATAAAACCTTTTTGGGTCAACCTATCTCCAAGGTCACTATTGCTAGGTGGATTTCTTCATGCATCCTTCGGGTCTATAAGGACAAAGGCATGTCTCCTCTGGGTCAGGTGAAAGCTCATTCCACTAGGTCCATGGCTACTTCTGCGGCCTTTTGGTCTAGAGTCTCATTGGATGATATTTGTTCTGCAGCTACTTGGTCCTCATCTCATACCTTTATTTCTCACTACAAATTGGATTTGACTTCTAGAAGGAGAGCATCCTTTGGTTCTGCGGTGCTCCGGAATATCCTTCCATGAGGGCCACACAGGAGTTTAGTAGCTGAGGACTCTGTGCCACAGGTTGAAGATCAAATGATGTAAACTACTTCAGATAAAGAAGATGTTCTTCATCTCACATTGCTGCAGTCCTAACACTTGGGTAGTCCGCTGTCCCTCATTCGGCCCGAATATCAGAGCATAAGGCTGACGTCGGTCAGGGCGCATTTGACTGACATCAGAACGTCAGGGTACAAATGCGCATGACCGACGTCATATCCTCAGTCTTTTTTGCCGCATGGTCCGATGTAGAAGCAGTGTTGCAAGTGCCGTTCGGCGTTCTGAAATTTTTCGAATTCGGAGTTTCAGACCGAAGTCAGAGTTGGTTAAGTACCCCGTTGGGGAATATTTTGGTTTTTTCTTGCCTCAGTGGTTTACCGGATGTCAGAAAAAGTGAATAACTGTATTTCTTGTGGGAAACAGATACCGCATAGAGATTATCATAATTTGTGTATACCTTGTTTAGGACCTGAGCACGACGTTGTTGGTTGCCGCTTTTGTGCTAGGTTTAATAAACGCACTATAAAGCGGAGGTTGGATTGTGAAAGGTTGGTCTTTGGGAAGCGGTGCAATTACAAAATGCCGTCGGATGCTCCGACGGCTTCCTCAAAGAAGCGCAAGGACAAGGCAGTTAAACCTAGGTTAGAGGAGTCGTCCGAACCGGACGCCAGTTCTTTAGAGGCGTCAGTGGAACCGGTGGTTCCGACGGAGGCCTCTCTGGAGACCCAGAGAGAAACTTTGATTTTACAGGATGTGGCCTCCCAGGAGGCAGGGCAGGCTGTAGGGGCTTCTCAAGTAACTGTACTCCCCTCCCTTGCTAAGGGGTCTAGGCCCTCTCTTTCTGCATCCAAGGCTTCTCCTAGAGGCAGGCCTAGTTTAGCTTCGGTGGGTGTCACTCCCAGTTCTTCAGGTGCTGTGCCCAGGAAGCACATGCTTAAAATGGCAGAGGATTTAATTACTTTAATTAGGGGCTCTATGCCCCCTCCTGATAAGAGGCCTAGGATGGAACCTGTGTTGGGGGATTATGAGCAGGCTTCGGATGTGTCTGAGTCTTCGGCTGAAGACTTGCAGGAGTATTCTCATTATTCTGACTCTGATATGGATGATTCTACTCCTTCTGCTTCTCCTCCTGAGGATTTTTCTTTTTCAGAGACCCTTCACTCCATGAGAGAGCATTTTAAATGGGAAGGTCAGGATTTCTCTGATTCCAGGAAAAGGCTTAGGGAATTTTTGTTTTTACCCCAGCATAGGCCTTTAGCTATTCCTCCTGTTCTGAATGTGGTGGAAGATGTATTTGCGGAGGCTTCTCTTAATCCTGATTCTTTGCCTCCTGCTCCTGTTAAACCGGATAGGTATTACAGGGTGCCTGAAGCTCATAAGTATCTTTTTAAGAGTCCTAGGGCAGACCCAGAAACTGTTAGCCAGGGGCCTAAGGGTGTTAAGGCTTCTGTTGTCAAAAATCCGTTTCCTGCAGATAAAGAGGCCAGGGCCTTGGATAGATGGGGAAAGAAAGTTTATACTTCTTCCACTCTAGCCATGAGAGCTTTGAATTGCCAGTTTCACATGTTGAAATATCAAAATTATCTCCTTTCTCAGTTGAAATCTAAAGTTGATGCCCTGGCGGAAGGTATTGACTGTAAAGAGTTACAAGATTTAGTGCATATTTCTGAGCAAGTGGGTAAGCATTCTTTGCAATGTGGTTTTGATGCTGTACAGGCCTCGTCTAAGGTGGCTGCCACTGGGTCAGTTCTTCGCAGGCATGCTTGGCTGAGGGATCAAAATTTATCCGACCATGTTAAAACTAGGATTTTGGATGCCCCTTTGCAATCTGATGTCTTGTTTGGTTCTCCTGTTGAGGCAGTTTTAAAGAAAATGGAAGATAAGGCTAAGTCTATGCAGACTGTTAAAGATTTTTTGCAGGTTCAGCCTCCAAAGTTTAGTAGAAATTGGCCTACTAAAGGGTGGACGTATGCTTCTTATGATTCCCAGTCTAGGGGTAGATCTAGACGTGGCAGGGGCAGAGGTCAGGGCTCTTTCAGGCCCAGAACAGGGAGTTCTCCTGCACAGTCTTCTAGTGAGGGCAGGGGTCAGTCCTTTCGTAAACAGACCCAATGACCTACCTTTTCAGCTGCCAGAACCTTCTCGCCTGGCAGCACCTTTGGGAGGAAGGTTGGCACTTTTCAAAGAAAATTGGAGTTTGATTACCCAAGACAAATGGGTACTGGATATCATACATCATGGTTACAGGTTTTATTTCCATACCTTACCTCCTTTCAAAGGCATGCCAGACATTCCTCCTCAACAAAGAATAGAGGCTCACAAGCAAATTTCACTGCTACTCCAAATAGGGGCCATACAGCCGGTTCCTTTGCCAGAAAGGGGCCTAGGATTTTATTCTCGCCTGTTCCTAGTCCCAAAGAAGGGGAACACGTGGAGACCAATTTTGGATTTGTCTATCCTCAACACTTATCTGGACATTCACAAGTTCAAAATGTTGACGTTGCAGCAGCTTTTACCTCTGCTGGGCAAAAATCATTGGATGGTAACTTTGGATCTCAAGGAGGCTTACCTTCATGTTCCTATCAGGCTGTGTTGCAGGAAGTATCTGCGTTTTCGAGCTGGGACTTCTCACTATCAGTTCTCTGCATTGCCCTTTGGCTTATCTACTGCGCCCAGAGTGTTCACGAAAGTTCTGGCTCCAGTGATAGCTTTCTTCAGGCTAAAAGGAATACAAATCTATCCTTATTTGGACGACTGCCTGATTCTGGCTCAAGGAAGGGAAGAGCTTCTTCATCATTTGGAATATGTGATAGCAGTGCTAAGATGCCTGGGGTATTCTGTGAACGAAATAAAGTCCAGTCTAGTACCCTCTCAAGACATGTGCTTTCTGGGTGTGAGACTGAATACAGCATCCCAGATGGTCTTTTAACCCCGGACAAACAAAAGAGTCTATCCCTTTACTTCCATCAACTATCTCATCAGTCCGGGCTGACTGCAAGGACAGTCCTTCAAGCCTTAGGGTTCATGGCATCTTGTATTCTGGTGCTTCCCAATGCCAAACTGCATATGAGGAAGCTACAATGGTATCTCAAAAATGTATGGACACAGCACTGCCAGGATCTGGACACTGTCATTCAAATTATACCTTGCATTCAAAAGGAATTTTTGTGGTGGGCTCAGGAATGTCACCTAAACAAGGGACTCTCTGTGACCCGGCCAGAGGCGAGTCAGATTTTAACGACAGATGCCTCAGACATAGCTTGGGGAGCTCATCTAAATGGAAAGTGGATACAAGACAAGTGGCCTGCCAGACTACAACATCTACATATCAACATGAAGGAGATGTTAGCAGTCCAGTTTGCATTAATAGCTTTCAAGGATTTACTTCTTCCGGGCAGGTGTTGATTCTAACAGACAACACAACTGTCATGTGGTACATCAACAAGCAAGGGGGAACACATTCTTATCCTCTATGCAGGCAAGCAATGATTTTGTGGGAGACTGCTCTCAGTTTACAACTAAGTCTTCAGGCAAGGTTTCTGCCGGGAGCACAGAACTCCTTAGCAGATGTGTTAAGCAGACAAATCATGGATCCCCACGAGTGGAAACTGGATCTTCATGTATTTCAGAAACTGACAGTGTCCTGGGGAACTCCAGACATAGATCTGTTCGCTTCTCCTCTAAACAACCAGCTGCCAAAGTTTTGCACAAAGCGGTTTCATCACACAGCTTGGAAAGTGGATGCTCTTTCTTTCAGTTGGAAAAATCTTCATGTGTATGCCTTTCCACCTCTGCCTCTCCTCCCAAAGGTACTTCTGAAGGTCAGACAGGACAAGCCAAGGATGATTTTGATAGCTCCAGATTGGCCTCGACAGCACTGGTACCCACTACTGAGAAGTCTAGTACGGAAGCCTCCATGGCCTTTGCCTTTGATTCCTCATCTGTTGTCACAGGAGGACAATCATTTGCTGAATGTCAAACTTCACTCTCTTCACCTAACAGCATGGCATATTCTGTTTTAAACCATAGAGGGTGTCAACTTCCACAACAAGTTTTGAATGTGATTTTGGAAGCTAGAAGGCCTAGTACAAGGAAAGTGTACGCAGATAAATGGAAGAGATTTTTATTTTGGAGTGCAGCTAAGGATTTGGATGTTTCTGAGCCTGATTTAAGTGTGGCTCTTCAATATCTTACTGAGTTATTGGACAAGGGTTTGTCCTTCTCTTCTATTAAGATTCATGCTGCAGCAATTTCAGCTCACTACGATTGTGACCCTCCATTGTTTTCTCATCCTTTATTCAAGCAATTTCTCAGAGGGGCAAAGAATATAAGACCCCCACGAAGAACTCCTACTCCTGCTTGGGATCTCAATTTTGTGTTGGAGAAACTCACTCTACAACCTTTTGAGCCTGCAGCTACTGCTGAGTTGAAATATTTGTCATGGAAGACTGCTTTTTTGTTGGCCATTACCTCTGCAAGAAGGGTTTCTGAATTGCAGGCCCTTATGGCAGTTGAGCCTTTCTTAATTTTTCACAAGGATAGGGTATCTTTACGTACCAATCCCTCCTTTATGCCTAAAGTGGTTTCTAGTGTGGCTTTAAACCAAACTATTCATTTGCCTACTTTTTATGCAAATCCCCAAACTAAAGGGGAAAAGATTTTGCACACCTTAGATGTTCACAGGCAGTTACGATATTATTTGGACAGAACTAAAGGGTTCAGACAATCTCAGCAGTTATTAGTTTCTTTTGCTTTGTGCTCACAGGGCAAGCCTGTGTCAAAACAAACTATTTCTAAGTGGATTGGGTTTTGCATTGCTTTCTGTTATTCCCATCATGGCAAAGAGATTCCAGCTGGGATTAGACCTCATTCCACTAGGGCTACTGCCACTTCCACAGCTTTTTTGAGGGGGGTGGCTACTAAGGATATTTTGGAGGCAGCCACTTGGAGTTCAGTGCATACCTTCTCTAGGCATTACCACCTTCCCTTGTACTCTAAATCCAGGGCTGGTTTTGCCACTGCTGTGTTGCAGGGCATTTTGGCAGCTCCTGCTTCATTATAGTTTAGCCATCCTCCCTTACCTCTGCTTTGGGATTCTACCCAAGTGTTAGGACTGCAGCAATGTGAGATGAAGAACATAGTACAGTTTTGTACCTACCATAAATGTAGATGTTCGAAGATCCACATTGCTGCAGTCCAATTTTCCCTCCCTCCTTCCCCTCTGTTGTTTGAGGTGGTTGTGTGGGCTGGATTATCCATCTGAGGTAAATTGCTTTTTGGTTATTGCATTTTGTATATATTGTATATATTATACATATTTTTGGTGTTAGACTAGCTGTTGGTTTAGTTGTGGTCTTTGGGTTTGGACCTTTCTTTTTAGGGTCTTCTGACATCTGGGGCAAGAAAAGACTGAGGATATGACGTCGGTCATGCGTATTTGTACCCTGACGTTCTGATGTCAGTCAAATGCGCCCTGACCGACGTCAGCCTTATGCTCTGATATTCGGGCCGAATGAGGGACAGCGGACTACCCAAGTGTTAGGACTGCAGCAATGTGGATCTTCGAACATCTACATTTATGGTAGGTACAAAACTGTACTTTATTTACTCACAATAATGTTTCATCTGAGTACTACTTCTGCTCTCTTCTGAGTCTCTCTGTATTTTGAATGTTGCTGATGTTAGTCTATGTATTGTTGTTCTTTTCAAATGTGGAGCTTTTCTCCCCGGGTCTCTGCTGAAAAGGGATATGTATCCAGTCAGACTAACCCGGTAAACAAATGTAAAATAAACAAATGTAAAATAAATAAATAATAAATAAATACTTCATTTGTCTTCAACCATCCCTCCCTCCTTCCCCCTGACCTTATTATATGTACATCCTGTTGGCTGCAGTGGTAGGTCATAAAATGTTTTTTCAGGTCAGGTTATCAGTATGAAGGTCAGCAAACTCGATTTGGGTGTTGGAAGGTAGTGGAGATGTATTATGGGTAAGGGGAGGTGCTTGGAGCTCAGAGCAGATGCTAGTGAAACTGCCGGCTCGGATCCAATACAAATTCCTGTATCCCACAGGTTGAAGACAAATGAAGTAGAACTATTCAGATGGAACATTATGGTGTGTACATAACTTTATTTTCCACATTTCTTGCCCTCTCGTCTAATCTTTCACCTTATATTCTTTCTTTTGTTTTTTGGCATATTCGGTTGCTGTCTGATTTTTATCTACTTCTGGTTTGATTTCCATTCCCACTTGACACAGATATGCTTCTCCTAAACTAAGCAGGGAAGTCATCTTAGACTTATTCTCCTTCTGTTTTAAAACTTTCACTATGTTTGGATCTTGTGAAGTCAGCAGATATGTATGCAGTCCTGCGATTGCAGATCTGTACATGTAATCAGTTTCGAGGAGGCCCATCCCTCCTCCAGAACGGGGAATATATAATCTTGGAATACATTAATTTTTATAAATCATTTAATAAGCATGAAGAATTTTCTTGTTTTCCTGTACAACTGATCCAATACCTTTTAGGACCAATCAGCCACTCCAAAACTGTAAGTTAGGACAGGAAGAGCAAATTAGTTTATAGCTAGGACTTTGTTCTTAGATGTCAGTGCTGTTTTCAGTATTAATTTTAGTCTTCTAAAATATTTATAAGTTTTATTCACATTTGTTCATGTTTTATTGTTGATCCTTCATCAATTCCCAATTATTTATACACTCCCTCTTGTTCAAGTTCCTTTATATCACATTCCTGTCCCAGACTGATATTTCTTGGTGCTGCAGCTTTCCTGCTTTAAAGGTAGCTTTTGCACATTTATCAAGATCAAATGACACTCTTATATTCAAAATTCAAATTCAAAAGATTCAAAATCATTTTGTAAGTAGAAGGTGCTCTCCATATCCCTGGGTGTTGTGTGCACTCCATCTCCCCTAGCAGCTGCAATCACTCGGGATGGTTCCCCCCTCTCAGACTGGCTTCAACACACTGAAGTATTCCCTCCTCTCATCTACGAGACCTCAAAATAAAACAAGAACTGAACAACCAATTTAAAAGAAAACTCCCCTAGCAGCTATGATCACTCTGAAAAGTTCCCTCATTCCCTAGGCTGGCTTAAAAACACTGAAGTATTCCCTCCATGCTCATCTATGGGACCTCAAAATAAAACAACAAGGACTGTACAATCAGTTTAAAAGGAAACTCTCCTAGCAGCTACAATCACTCAGGACAGTTCCCCCCTCCCCTAGGCTAGCTTAAAAACACTGAACTATTCCCTCCACACTCATCTATGGGACCTCAAAGTAAAACAAGAACTGAACAACCAGTTTAAAAGAAAAGTAGGTCATTAGTGTTACAGAGAGCCTGTTCCTGTACTATTAGATCTACTCTTCTACAAAACTTAACATTTCAACTGATAGTGTTCTCAGCACTATGTACTTAATCTGAAAGGGCATGCACATGCACAGAGATGGCTATTCCATATATTCCCCTCATCCTCTCCCACTAGTCTTCCACTTCTGCACTCTTAATTTCTTAACTGGAGGTCTTACAATTTTATTTACCTCAACCATTACACAGTCTACCCTCATGAGCTGCAATAAGAACTGAATGCTCCAATTGCTGTCTAGTATGATACATCAACAAGCAGAGTTCAGCTGATTTTGCTGGATACCTGCCACTTACCTGGGCACTGATTGTTTTCTTTGCTCATCCGGGGAGGCCTGTTTCTTTCCGCTCCATTAAAGCAATCCCCTGAGCTTACCTCCTCTCCCTCTCCACCTGAAGACATGGATGAGCTTACTTAATGCTGTTGTGACAGTGGAACCAACAGAAAGGGGAGCTTTAGGGCTTTCCGAGTGAAATGCCCTTTTTTACCCCTTCAACAGATGTTCTAATGGCATATTGTGGTTTGGAAATCCATTTTGAAGGTCAAACATTACAATGGTTGTGGAACTCTTTTCATGGGATACTCTCTGCAGGTGCATGGGAAGTGATTATCATAAGGAAGGCTTATCACTTTTCCCCTTCCACAGTTATCTCACATACTGCAGGTTTACTCAGACTATGCAACTGAAAGCAAAGCTACTCCTTTCCCAGTTTCTGCATGAAACTGGATAATTAGAAGGGGGTCTGTTTTATCTGGCACTGTGTATGTGTATTCTGGGCTTTTGCCAGCAGTCCAATAAACTATTTAAACTAGTCTGCAGTCTTAAAATGACTTAAATAAGATCCATTTTAGTTCTAGAGTAGTTGTTAGAGTGTATAGGTAAATGATAGGTTAGCTGCTTCTGTTGGCCATTTTAAGCCTAGCCAATTTCTCTTTCCTTTCAAGGTTGAGAATCAAACCCTGTACTTTGTGTCTGTGAGGTGAACACCTTAAACATTATTCCAAACCCCTTATGTACAACTGCAGAAAATGCACAACTGCCAGGCTGCTGCTACTCTTTAAAGCCTGAACTTTTACTTTTTTGGGCTGGATCATTTCATCCGTGTCCCTTGATCTAGAGGGTTTTCATCAAGGCTTAAAATAGTCATTCAAGTATAATACTTGTGGCTTATTTCTCACAACACCAGATTGGGTTTTTCTGGCTTCATATCCATCTCCTGTTCACCTCAGACACCTCCAGTCAAGGCTGAGAACGTGTTTTCTTCCAACAGCAGAATTCCCCCAAACAACACAGTTTACATCTGACTCCTGAGCATAAATCTCTTGCTAGATTCAAAACATCTGAAGAGGTTTTGAGGGTCATTTCAGTGGTGTGCCAAGACTCTACAAGCATTGCTATATCCTGCTGAGTAGAAATATCCACCATCTGGAATATGGTTGATTATTCTTTTTTTCTTTGTCTGCAGCAGGACTTCTGCATTTTGCCTTCACAGCATTTTTGTGCATGTGTGTGGTATATGCCTTTATCACCCTAAGGCAAAATAACTTTAAGAGGTCTGAAGCATCTCAGAGAGAGTGCCTGTGAAGACACTAGTCTCAAACTAGGAACTAAATTTTGTAGTAATAATTCTGGCCTTTCCATCTCTCAAATATGTTACTTTGTATGAACTCTGTTTTTGCTCTTGGAAAATGGTACAGTAGTCATTGTTATTGCCAAAGAAAGAGGAGTTTTAGGCTGTGTACTGTAAATAAATTTTCCTTATCTATAATGACAGATGTTCTGTAGTCCTATCACCTTCATTCTTACATATGGGATCAGAGCTGATCCTCGGCTCTGACTCGGCCTATTTACAAGCTGGAAGTCTTCTAGTTGACTTGTGGCTAGGAAGGTATCCCATGGTGCACCAGTACAATCCCCTGATCTCGTTTGCCACGTCGATGAGTTCGGTTGTGCTTCTCTTTGGCTCTGGCTAAGTTTTGCATTTACTTTAACTTTTTTCCAAAATTTTTTGGCTCTGTTAAGCTTAAAATTGTAAAAACTGTTACTGCATTATTGTTAATCAGTTAGCGTAGTTGATATTAGTGTAGTTAGCTTATACTTGCGCCATTTGGTGCAATCTTTGGCCTTTTTTGGCTTAGTATTAGGTATCCTGTGTGCTGGTTTTCGTATACTCATAGAATTACTAGTTGTAGGTGGCTTTTGTGCACTGTTAGACTCTGTGTGTGTTTATAGGATAGTCTAGTGTTTTTGGCGGTTTCCCGCTTGTTCATTGGTTAGCATTGTTTGATTTGCTATCATTGTTAACAGAACTACGTTCTGTTAGTTCTTGGCATAAGTTTGAGTTTTTTTGCAGATTCCTGTTTATTTTGCTGATATTACTGTTGAGTGTGTGAAATTCTATACTTTCTGTAAACTTCTAGGTCTGTTTTAGTTAGAAGACCTATTTTCTTTGTTTCCTTTCCTGCCCAGGTTAGGCTCGTTTAAGTTAGAGGACCTAGTCCTCGTGGTGTCTTTCTCCTTCCTGCAGGATTAGGCCAATTTAAATTAGAGGACCTAGTCCTCCTCCTCCTCCTTTTTCTCTGCATGTGTCTTTTCTGCGAGAATGTCCAAAGAGAGTAAGGATCATAAGCCATCTGTCTTTAAGAAGTGTATTAAGTGCTCACCGAAAATGTCCATAATGGATGGCCACGGTAACTGCGTTTACTGTTTGGGGGCCATCCATTTACAGGAGACCTGTTTATTTTGCCATGCTTTCAGTCCTAGGGTGTTGCAGGAGAGGAAGAACAAGCTCATCCTAAAAGGTCTTCTTAAACCTTCCTTTGAGGAAGATCTGTCTAGCTCTTCCTCATCTTCAGAATCCACTAAGAGAAAGTCTAAATCCTCAAAAATCAGACAGGCCCACTGTCTCATCGGCTCCACAGACCTCGGTGCTGACTGACAGCAGTATTGTGATTACAGGGTTAGTTCCAAGTATTTCACAGCATACCACTGAGACTATTTCTTGGAGCCGGTCTATGAATCCTCTACCGGCCTCCTTGATATTGAAATCTCTGATACCTCATAGATCCCGCTCTCCTACTCTGTCATCCAAGTCTTCCAGTAGTTTATTGGAAGAAGATCTGGAGAGGGTAGTGCAAAACAGTGAGACTGTTGAAGTCATCTTCTTTGCCTAAATTGCTGTTGGCTCTGACCCAGTCAGTTCCAGAGCCACTCGAGTCCGTTCAACCCTCTGCGATCATTCCTCCTCCGAGCCATGCTGGTCCTTCAGTGCTGGAGTGTTTGGTACCACTGGTGGAATTTTTGGCTCCAGCTCCCCCATGGCTGTTTCGGAGCTGAGTTCTGCTTCAACACTCTCATCGCTGTCTATAGTGTCTAGGGCCCGAAGCTTCCTGGTCGGTCCTGACAGGGATGCTTGGAACTGAACTTCCTCGATTCTGAGTCTTCCTCTCAGCATGTCGGCTAGAGTGAGTTTGAACCCTTTACCCATCTCGGAGCCGATAGCTCTGGAAGCCTCCTTGATATTGAAATCTCTGATACCTCATAGATCCCGCTCTCCTACTCTGTCATCCAAGTCTTCCAGTAGTTTATTGGAAGAAGATCTGGAGAGGGTAGTGCAAAACAGTGAGACTGTTGAAGTCATCTTCTTTGCCTAAATTGCTGTTGGCTCTGACCCAGTCAGTTCCGGAGCCACTCGAGTCTGTTCAACCCTCTGCGATCATTCCTCCTCCAAGCCATGCTGGTCCTTCAGTGCTGGAGTGTTTGGTACCACTGGTGGAATTTTTGGCTCCAGCTCCCCCATGGCTGTTTCAGAGCTGAGTTCTGCTTCAACACTCTCGACGCTGTCTATAGTGTCTAGGGCCCGAAGCTTCCTGGTCGGTCCTGACAGGGATGCTTGGAACTGAACTTCCTCGATTCTGAGTCTTCCTCTCAGCATGTCGGCTAGAGTGAGTTTGAACCCTTTGCCCATCTCGGAGCCGATAGCTCTGGAAGCGACAGCATCCTCATTCTCCTCGGAGCCGGGGAGGTCTTTGGAGCTGGAGAGGTCAGCATTTGAGATGATGATGAGTGTACTGTCTCGATCGTCAGCTCCTACCAGAGGTACCCACACTCTTCTCCCTAAAGCACCTACTTCTGTCTCAGCTACTACTCCTTCCATGGACAGCAGAGACCCTCAGCCTTAGGAGCCACCAGCTGGTGGCCCCCACTCTTCCAAGACCTCCCCAGAATGTCCTTCTGAGGAGCCTCCATGGAAGAGAACATGTAAGAGGTAGCAGGTAAACTCCCAGGATGAGTCTCTGACCTCTGACACTGACTGATGATGTCTCCTTTGTAGACATCCTGGAAATCCTTAAGCAGAGGTGCGGCTGGCCCACTGTCACCCCTTCTGATGAGGAGTCGGTGTACCAGAAGGCTTTCGGGTCTCAACCTTCAGCCTCTTGGGTGTCTCCAGCTTTCAACGAACTGATGGAGCAAGTTAGTCGAAAGGTGTGGGATACTCATGATGCCATGGAGCCAGTCCCCAGGAGACCGAATAAGTTTCTCTCTGCCCCTCCTGAGAAAGATTTTTTGTCTAAAGGTGTTCCCATGGATGCCATGGTGGTGGTGGCGACCACTAAGAAGGAGCTAGCTGAGACTTCTTCTTCTATTCATCCACCGAATAAGGAGTCTCGAACGATGAACAGTTATGGGAAGCATATCTCTAGTTCAGCGGCATTTGCCCTCATATCGCTGAATTACCTTACTCACTTTATGAAACTTCACAGAGATCTCCTTAAAGAGTTAGGAGATTCTCTACAAGGTACATGTTGTGAGGGAGTCCAAGACAAGATTTCTGCCCAGAGTCCACCTTGAACTCTATCGTCAACTCTTTCATGCAGCTTATTTCATATGCAGCTGATGGAGTGAGTAGACCAGCGAGTTCAGGAATTTCCCTGAGGCATCATTCCTGGATGCGTTTGTGTAACTTTGCGGAACTGTTCAAGTCTACCTTTACCAATGCCCCCTTCAACAATTCCTCCTTGTTTGGATCCAAGGTAAAGGACACACTCACACAGTGTGAGCAAGAAGTAAAAACACTCTCTGCCGTGGGATTACGTTTTCCCTCTAGACCATACCCTAAGGGTCAGAGGGGTGGTAAAATGTGGTTCAAGAAGTCCCAGAGGTTTTTCCAGGATGTACAGGGTGACTCCTCCTTCAGAGGCAGAGGAGGAGGAGGAAATGGTAGACATCGCCCTAGAGGCAGGGGTGGTCTGCAGAACCAGGGAGGTCATGATTCCTTTCAGGGCCAGCCTTACCAGTGCTCCTGTGCTTCTCTGGGGCTGGTCAGAGATCGCATTTCTTTGTATCCAGAAGCCTGGCTGGGTATCACTCAAGACAAGTGGGTACAAAGAATTATTACCAGAGGTTATGTCATACCCTTTCTCTTCCACCTGTTGTTTCCAAGAAGATCCTGGATGTTCTACCCAGTCACAGGGATCAGGCAGCTGTGGAGGTTAACAAGTTGCTGTCAAAAAGAGTTATCCAAACCATCCCAGCAGGCCCAATAAGATCCGGAACTTACTTCAGATTCTTTTTAGTGCCAAAACATACAGGGGACTGGAGGCCTATTCTGGACCTCGGCAGATTGAACAAATCCGTAAAGAAGGACAAGTTCCAGATGGTGACACTGCAGTCTATACTCCCATTATTAGGAAAAGACAATTGGATGTGCTCAATAGATCTCCAAGACGCCTATTACCACATGAAAATGGACAGGGCATTGAGGAGTCATCTACGCTTCTGGCTGGGAGCCAGTCATTACCAGTTTTGTGCTTTACCCTTTGTTCTCATCACAGCCCCCATGGTGTTCACCAAATGTATGGCAATAGTGACAGCTCACCTGAGACATCGAGAATTCCAGGTGTTTCCATATCTGGACGACTGGCTCTTGACCGCCCCCACCAAGCATCTACTTCTTCAGACCAGGGGCGCTACTGTTCAGCTTTGTGCCCAGCTGGGAGTTTCTATAAATTGGGAAAAATCTGCCTTATTTCCCTCTCAATCTGTGATTTTTTTATAGGTGCAGAGATAGACAGAGTAGACATGTTAGCTTGTCTTCCTGTTGAAAGGGCACAGAATCTGGTTCTTCAAATTCAGCGTCTTCTTCCCTTACGAAAGGTCAAAGCCAAGATTATTCTGCAACTTCTGGGGACCATGGCTTCCACCATATTATTAGTGCCACTAGCCAGGTTACATATGAAAATTCTTCAGTGGCTCCTGTCATCCCAGTGGTCTTTTCAGCACCTCCCATTATCTCATCAAATAATGCTGACAGAATCTTGCAGGAAGGACCTCCTTTGGTGGACAATACCCAATCAGTTAACCACGGGCACCTCATTTGTCCCTCACCAACCCGTTGTAACTGTGAGCATGGATGCCGCACGTATGGGGGGGGCATTATCTTGGCAGGACTGTCCAAGGCACATGGCAAGATCATGAGGCTCACCTGCATCTCAGTGTTCTAGAGATGAGGGTGGTGCTCCTGGCGTTGCAAGCACTCCATGACCTTCTGCCTCAGGGGACTATTCCAATACAATCAGACAACATGTCGGTAGTATGGTATATAAACAAACAGTATATCAACAAACAGGGCAGAACCAGATCTTACCCACTCTGTTGAGAGGCCATGTGAGTTTGGAAATGGGTGATAGCTTCCCAGCGTTTTCTGGTGGCAACGCACATTCCAGGGACAACCAATGTGATAGCTGACAAGCTCAGCAGGGCAATCCTTATGCCTCATGAGTGGTCTCTGAAACACGAAACAGCGGTACAGATTTTCTGCAGATGGGGACAGCCTTGCTGTGACCTCTTTGCCAGCCCAATCATTGCCAAATGCAGCAGCTACTTCTCCCTCATCCCCCCTCCAGGGGAGTCACTGAGAGACAAACTTGTTCATGATTGGCCCCTGGGTCTCCTGTATGCTTTTCCTCCCTTTCCTCTCTTTCCTCTCATTCCCAAGGTTATTCAGAATGTGAAACGGCTGGGAAGCAAACTTATCCTCATTGCTCCTACTGGCCTCGTTATGGCTTGGTTCTCCTTCCTTGGGCCCCTTCTCCTGGATGATCTTTGGATTCTGGACCCAGCTCCAGACCTTTTGACTCACATGTCAAGTTCACTCCATCCCTCCTTACATACCCTCAATTTGACAGTGTGGCTGCTCCAGTTCCATCCTTAGTCAGGCTTCACAACTTCTCACCCTCCATGACTCATATCCTTACATCTTCTCATAAACCTTCTACTAGGAGACTATATTCCAGTAAATGGAGAAGATTTTCTATCTGGGTGGAGAAACTGAATGCTGACCCTTACACTGCCTCCATTCCAGTGGTTTTGGAATTCCTGTCTGAGCTTTTTCACCGGGGATCTGCGGCTGCCACTATCAGAGTTCAATTGACAGTGATTTCTAACTTTCATCTAGGTTTTCAAGATTCAAATCTGATGTCACATAAGCTGTGCAAAACCTTCCTTAAAGGTGCCACTTTGTTAAGACCCCACCTATCAAGAACCTGTTGCCTCATGGGATTTACATTTTGTGTTGTCCAAATTGACTTCTCTGCCCTTTGAGCCTTGCCATTTATCTTTGAAATTCCTCTCCTGGAAGACATTGTTTCTGGTGGCTATCACATCGGCCAGACGGGTGTCAGAGTTGCAAGCATTGTCTGTTAAACCCCCTTATCTGATTTTTCACAAGGACAGGGTGTCCCTTCATACTTATCCCTCCTTTGTCCCCAAGGTCTGTTCCCATGCCACTTTGAATTAATTCATAGTGCTTCCGGTGATCTTTCCAAATCATTCCAACGCAGCTGAATACAGGTTTCATCAGCTGGATGTCCATAGACAATTACATTTTTATTTGCACCGGACTAAGGAAATCAGATCAGTTATAGGTTCATACTAGGCTATCTGCCCTAGGGCATTTATAAGCCTAGCCAGAGTGTGTTTGGCTTTCGCCACCCATTTTAAATGAATTTTGCTATGCCCTTTTTCGAGGTTAGTATACTGTGCCTGTGTCTAACAATGACACAGAAGTGATACCCGGGGTAAACCTACTATCTCCCATTCACTCATCAAGATTCCTCTTGAAGAGAGTCAATGAGGGACTCTGCATAACCTGGACTGGGATTTTATTCCAGAGTGAAGGGAGCCTCTGGGTTATGAATCTGTCCCTCCAGCATGTCCTATTTATTTCAGTGCTGAGGTTCAAGTCTCCTGAGCGCGTAGCTCGATGGGATTTGGATTTTCTGAGGTGCAGCATGTCCATTAATTCCAGGTTGGACATGGCTTTATACGTCAGGCACAGATCGCCTCTGAGCAGACGGTATGCCGCTAAGTAGAGCTGGAGTTTCTTTAACCGGGCAGCATATGGCATCTGTTTGAGCCTTTTGATCCTCTTGGTGTGGTACTTTTGGGGTCTTTCCAGTTGCTGCAGGTGTCTGGTAAGGTACATCCCAAAAGGGGCATTGTACTCAATTATGGGCCTGATGTGGGATGAGTAAAGAGGCATGATGACCTCCCCTGATCTAGATGTGAATCCCTTCATGTTTAGGTGGGCTATATAAAACATTTTTCTAACCACTTTGGCCACGAGGTTGTCAAATGAGAGATTGCTATCAACTTGGGTCCCCAGGTCCCTAATTACTTCTTCCGTACTTAATGGATTACCACCTATGTGGTAATTTGTGGGCACTTTGTTTTTGCCAAAGGGGATGATTATACACTTTTTGGTGTTTAGCTTGAGGCTATGGCTCTGGCACCACTTGTCTGTTTCTATGAGGCCCTTTTGTAGGATGCTTGTGCCGGCTGGAGAGTCGATTATGGCGTCCAGTTTGCAGTCATCTGTGAACTTGGTCAGCCACAGTCTTTCCGTGTTAGCCTGTACCTCCGAGAAATATATACCGAACAAGAGATGTCCCAGGACTGAGCCTTGTGGGATGCCACTTGTAACTGGTTTGGAGTCTGACATGGCTCCAGCAATTCTAACCATGTGGGTTCTGTCCTTGAGCCAGTTTGCAACCCATCTAGTGACATAGGGGTTTATATTTAAGCTGGTGAGCTTATCTATAATGCCCGAGTGGGGTATTGTATTGAAGGCTTTTGCAAGGTCCAGGTAGGCTGTGTGGACCACCTACCCCTCGTCAATGGCCTTGGTGACTGTTTCAAAGAAATCAACCAGGTTTAAGAGGCAGGATCTGCCCTTAACAAAGCCGAACTGGGTAGGATCCAGTGTCTGTAGGTCCCCAATATCTTTATTTATGAGGTCCATGATGATCCTTTCCATAGCTTTGCAGACCAAGCTAGTCAGGCTTATGGGGCGATAGTTTCCAGGATCCGTTGAGGCACCACCTATGTGGAGAGGGACCACTGTTGCTGTATGCCACTCTTTGGGCACATATCCTGTAGTAAGGCTGAAATTGAACAGTAGTTTTATGTTTGGGTTTAGATCTTCTTGGAGTTCATGTAGGACGCAGCCCGGGACACCGTCTGGTCCCATTGATGCTGTGTTTTTTGCTTTGGAGAGGGTGGCTCTTACCTGATCATCTGAGATGTCAGGGGGCAGCACTCTGCTGGGATAGATATTTGCCCTTTTGGTGGGGAAGGGGGGGAGAAGTTTGCGCTGAACCTGTCAGCTAGGATGTTGGCAATGTCTGTGGGTTCGGTGTATTTTTTGTCATTTTGGACTAATTCTGAGCATATCTGGGAATTCCCACCCAGGTTCCTAACATAACTAAAGAAAGCCTTGTGATTATCCTTAGTGTCCTGTGCTATTTTTCTCTCGAAGCTGGCCTTAGAAGATTTTATGAGTGCCCGTAGTTTTTTGCTAATACTGATCAGAGATGCCTTCCCTTTTTGAGATTTTGCTCTATCATGTAGTAGCTTACTCCTTCTATTGTATAGTTTGTTTATGGCTGGGGTCCACCAGACAGGACGCCTAACTTTGGAGGATTGGGTCTTGGTTTTATTTGCGATTGCGTGATTCATGCATTTCTGAAGGTGTTCATTGAATGTGTTTATAAAGGATTCTGCGGTCTGGGCCGTATTTTCCACAGGCCCGGGGGCTTTGAAGGATTCCACCTCAGTTTTGAGGAGTGTGAAATTTGCTTTAGAGAAGTGTTTCACTGTGGTTTTCTGGACAGGGGCTAGGGTCAGGATGTGAATATCTAGTGAGATTAGTTTATGGACTGATCTTACCAGTGAGGGATACACTTCTGGTCTGGAGCATAGAGTCCCCATGTTGGTGATGATCAGGTCCAGTATGTTTTCCCCTCTTGTGGGAGTGGCAACAAGTTGTTCCATAGTATTTGAGTTTATAAATTCTAGGAACCTTCAGGCTAGGGTGTTGGAGCTAGAGTAATGCTCCCAGTCTATGTTAGGGTAGTTGAAGTCGCCCAATATAATGGTGTTTGGAGAGGCCTTCATATTTTCCAGTGTTCTCAGGAAGGCCGAGTGGGGTTCCTGGGTTTGGGAGGGTGGTCTGTAGCAGGCTATAAACTGGAAGGCAGTTTTACCCACTGTTAGTTGCACATGGATAGTCTCTGATGCTTCGTGCTGTGCCACCAACCTGGAGGTGTGGGTATCTTTGACAAATATTGATACTCCCCCTCCTTTTGTGGTTCGGTCCAAGTTTTGGGGCTGAAAAGCATGGTATGAGGTATAACCTGGTAGTGCTGGGGTGCTCTCGGGAGCCTTGAACCAGGTTTCTGTTACTGCACAGATATCAATGTTCTCCATGCTAAGGAGAGTTTTGAGTGCGTGCATCTTGAGGTTTAGACTTCTGGCATTGAGTAGCATTACTCTTAGTTTCTTATCCCTTGTGATACCTATGGAGGTGGGTTTGTCTTTTGAGCCTTGCCTAAAAAAGGCACTATGGGGGTGGCAAGAGCCTTTGCCAATATCCGAAAGCCCAGGGGTGACAGGTGCAAGCCATCCCTAGCGAAGCATCGTGGCTTGTCGAGCATGTCATCCCAGGCAGACAGGCATTGGTTCATTTCCTTCTCTGAATCCAGGTCAGGTTTACCAGTTTCCAAAGTGACACTCTCTAATTGGATTTCTAGCTGTATAGCTTATGTTTACAATTCTGAGGGTAGACCTTTACCCTTTAAAATCAAGGCTCATTCTACCAGATCTCAGTCTACCTCTGCAGCCTTTCAAGCCAGGGTCCCACTTGATAATATTTGTGCAGCAGCTACGTGGGCTACCCCTCACACTTTTATTACTCATTACAAATTGGATTTAACCTCCAGGGGTAGGGCTTCATTTGGTTCCATTGTACTCAGGAGTATTTTTCCTTGAGCCACCCAAGAATAGGGCACTAGGGACGCTGTCCCATATGTAAGAATGAAGGTGAGATAGGACTACAGAACATAAAGAAGTTATGGACTCACCATAATGTTCCATGTTTGTAATCCATCTCACCCTTCATTCTTAAGAACCCACCTGCTTACTCCCAGCCTGGAAGTACCTGGAGATAGAAAAATATTATTATCCTTTTTATGGAGACCTTTTAGTATTGGCTTCTCTGGTATAGTTGTTATTATCTCTCCTAGTTAGCAGAAAACAAGATCTGGGGATTGTACTGGGATACCTACCTAGCCATGAGCCAACTAGAAGACTTCCAGCTTGTAAATAGGCTGAGTCAGAGCTGAGGATCGGCTCCAATCCCATATGTAAGAATGAAGGGTGAGATGGACTACAAACATGGAACGTTATGGTAAGTACATAACTTCTTTTTTTCCACTAAAGGCTAATCTTAACTGTTGCCAAAAGTGGTTCCTGGATTCAGTTTTCACCATTATTGTGTCAGCGCTGGTCTAGAAGAGGTTTACAGGACAGGATGAATGTGGAGGGCAGTTAAGCATTAGCTTTGGTGCACTTCTCTGTTTAAGAAGACAGTTTTGTTTATGAAAGGTAGACTGAGCAATGCTGTTTAAGTAGGAGAACTAGAGAACTTTGGAGGAGTGAAGATAAGAGAGTCTGTTAGAGGAGTGGCATGTTCTGTTTTCTGATGTAGATGTAGTTTCAGCTGCTTGTGTTCATTGTTGCCTTAGCATAGGTTCATAGGTTCATAGGTTTATACTAGGCTATCTGCCCTAAGGCATTTGTAAGCCTAGCCCAAATTTTTGTGGCTTACGCCACCCCTTATATGAAAAACTACTATGCCCATTAGTTTGTTGTGCCTCTGTCCAGCAGTGACACAGATATGATTCCCGGGGTAAACCTACGATCTCCCATCCACAGGTCTAGATTTCTCTTGAATAGAGTCAGCGAGGTGCTCTGCCTCACATGGACCGGGATTTTATTCCACAGCATAGGGAGTCTCTGAGTGATAAATCTATCCCTCCAGCACATCCTATTTATATCCGTGCTAAGGTTTAAGTCACTTGCTCTAGTGGTTTTGGTGGATTTGGATTTTTTGAGGTGGAGCATGTCCATTAATTCCGGGTTGGACATGGCCTTGTATGTCAGGCACATGTCACCTCTGAGCAGGCGGTATGCGACTGAACAGAGCTGGAGTTTCTTCAATCTGGCAGCATATGACAGATTTTGGAGTCCCTTTATCCTTTTGGTGAGGAACTTTTGGGGTCTCTCCAATTGCTGCAGATGTCGGGTGAGATACATCCCGAATGGGGCATTGTACTCGATCATTGGTCTGATAAGTGAAGAGTACAGGGGAACAATGACCTCACTAGATCTGGATGTGAATCCCTTCATGATCAGGTGGGCAATGTAGAAGGTCTTTCTAACCACTTTAGCAATGTGAGTGTCAAAAGAAAGGCCACTGTCAACCTGGGTCCCCAGGTCCCTGATAACCTCTTCTGTGCTTAGTGGATTGCCACCTATATGGTAGCTTGGGGTTACCTTGTTTTTCCCGAAGGGTATGACTATACATTTTTGGCGTTTAACTTCAGGCCATGGCTCTGGCACCAGCTATCTGTTTCCGTGAGTCCCTTCTGAAGGATATCCGTGTCCGATGCACTTTCCACTATGGCACCCAGTTTGCAGTCGTCTGCAAACTTTGTCAGCCAAAGTCCTCCCATGTTGGCCTGTACTTCTGAGAAGTAGATGCCAAACAATAGGGGGCCAAGGACCGAGCCCTGTGGGACACCACTTGTGACCGGCTTGGAGTCTGACACAGCGCCAGCAACTCTAACCCTGTGGGTTCTGTCCTTAAGCCAGTTTGCAACCCATCTTGTGACATATGGGTTTACATTTAAGCTGGTAAGTTTTTCTACAATACCTGAGTGGGGTATTGTGTCGAAAGCCTTTGCAAGGTCAAGGTAGGCTGTATGGACTGCCTTTCCCTCATCAATGGCCTTGGTGACTGTTTCAAAGAAGTCGACCAAGTTCAAAAGGCATGATCTTCCCTTGACAAAGCCAAACTGGGTCGGGTCCAATGTCTGCAAGTCCACTATATCTTTGTTTATGAGCTCCATTATGATCCTCTCCATAGCTTTGCAGACTAGACTTGTTAAGCTTATGGGGCGGTAATTACCAGGGTCCGTAGAGGCGCCGCCTTTGTGGAGTGGGACCACAGTTGCTGTACGCCACTCCTTGGGCACGTATCCTGTGGTAAGGCTGAGATTAAACAGCTGCCTTATGTGCGGGTTTAATTCCTCATTTAGCTCGTGTAGCACACAGCCGGGGACACCATCCGGTCCCATTGATGCTGTGTTTTTAGCTTTAGAGAGAGCAGCTTTCACCTGCGCATTTGAGATGTCCGGGACACTACACTCGGCTGGGATAGTTATCTCTCCTTTAGGGGGGAGAGGGGGGTGAAGTTTGCACTGAACCTGTCTGCCAGTATGTTGGCAATGTCTGTGGGTTCAGTGATTTTTGTATCATTTTGGACTAATTCTGAGCATATCTGGGAGTTTCCACCCAGGTTCCTAACATAGCTGAAAAAGGCCTTATGATTGTCCTTTGAATCCATGGCAATTTTTCTCTCAAAATTGGCCTTAGTTGATTTTATGAGTGCTCGTATTTTTTACTAATAATGATCAGGGTGACTTCCCTTTTATGGATTTTGTTCTATCATGTAATAGCTTTCTCCTCTTATTGTAAAGTTTGTTAATGGCTGGGGTCCACCAGACTGGACGTTTGCCCTTTGTGGAAAGAGTCTTGGTTTTATTTGGGATTGCCTGATCCATGCAGTCCTGGAGGTGTTCATAGAAGGCATTTGTAAGGGCTTCCGCAGCTTGGGTTGTGGTTTCCTCTGGCTCTGGGGCCTTGAAGGATACCACACCAGTCTTGAGTATGGTCTTTTGTTTGGGAATTTGGTTAG